>NW_028251639.1:0-113332 GCF_964263255.1 Lissotriton vulgaris | reverse complement strand
AGCAGCAAAACACCTTGTACAAATCCTACAGGGGCAAAAACAGAGGTCGCCCACGAGGCCGTCAGCCCTCCTCCTCCTCTGCCTCCTCTTCCTCTACCTAGCCCCGTCTTATCACAGCAAAGCAGCCCTAGATCCACCATTCTGGATCATGTTGGTCCTGTGGGGGGTCGGCTTACTCACTTTATGCAACATTGGGAATCGGTCACTACAGACCTTTGGGCTCGCAATCTTGTGGAGAATGGGTATGCCCTTCCCTTTCGGAAATTCCCTCCAAATTACCCTCCTTGCCAAGGGACTTCCTCAGAGAACCACCTTCTTCTCCTGAACGAGGAAGTCTTAACCTTATTAAAAAAAAAGTGCGATAGTGGTGGTTCCAGAGAGGGGTCAGGGATGCTACTCCCGGTATTTCCTGATATCCCAGAAGGATGGCAGGTTACGTCCAATCCTGGATCTCAGGATCTTGAACCTTTTTCTGAAGCAGGAAAAGTTCAAGATGCTCACCTTTGCGCAGGTTCTTCAGGCGCTGCAGCAAGGACTGGATGGTGTCAATCGACTTGCTGGACGCGTATATTCATATCCCGATCCTGAGGTTGCACAGGAAGTAGCTCCGTTTCACAGTGGGCTCCGAACATTATCAGTTTGCGGTTATTCCGTTTGGACTTACTACTGCACCTCGAGTTTTCACCAAGGTGATGGCAGTGGTGGCAGCCCATCTCAGAAGATCGGGGATTCCAGTTTTCCCCTATCTGGACAACTGGCTGCTCAAAGCAGAGTGGCCAGAGAAGGTGCTTCATCATCTGCAGGTGACAACTCAGCTGTTGCACAAATTGGGTTTTTCGATAAACGTGCCCAAGTCTCACCTAGTGCCCTCCCAGTACAACCTGTTCATTGGGGTGGTACTGGACACTACTCTCTGTCAAGCATTCACTCCTCCACAAAGGATTCTCGACATTCAGGAAATGATTCCCTTGTTTTACAATGGAGCGGTCGCCAGTCCTGAAGGCCCTTCGCCTGCTCGGTCTGTTTGCTTCCTGCATTATGTTGGACAGATGTGAGAAGTTGGCCTGGTATATGATGGTCACTATTCTAGTGAACACCTTGCACCAGTCCAAATGACCCTTATGGTGATTGGTTGTAAGTCAACCTTATAGAGCAGCTATCCTAATGGTAGCATGGACAAAAGCAGTCTTAGGCTAAACATAAGAGGGCATGTGAAGCCAGCTGTTTTACCATATGCAATCCCTTTAATACCAAATGAAAGGACACCACACAAGTTATATATTATAAAATATATGTGTTTATTACTAGAATAATCCCCTGTACTCTTTTTGAGCACAGAAGCACAATCGTTAAACAAAGAACTTCATATAACATACAAAAGTTGCACAAATATGGATAGGCCCTGGTGGCCACTCAAACCATATACTAAAATAGTGGTATAAGAACCACGTCACGAACAATGGTAAGGCCTAGGGCCTTGAGAATCGCTGGGGCTACACTGGACTAACGAAGGTTAGGCCATAGGAGGCCCACAGGATGCGGGTGCAGTGTCTATAGGCAACCGCGTTCACCAATATAAGTCAATGGTGCGTAAAAGTCACAAAGTTACTGATGTAGAAGTCTTCCGACTGGACTAGAACGTAACCACTTAAAACTAGGACACTAGAGGTGTAAACCACTACAGGAGCACCGGATTACTCTCGTTACCTAACCCACAGGAAGCGGGTGCATAGGTGCCAAAGTGCGTCTGGTTTCGTCGTGGAGTTCTATGGAGCCTGGAGGAAAAGATGCTTCAGGCGACCAGGAGGGAAGAGTCCGGTTGGATCCAAGGGTGGATTGAAGATGTAGAGTACCTGAAAGCAGAGGGGACAGAGTCTGGGTCACTAGCCAGTGACCAGGAAGGAAACAGGCGATGTCTGGTTGCGATCAGGTGATGTTGTGAAGCTTGTCTCCGCTGCCACATGGACCAGGAAGGATCGAGGAGGACCAGATGGTGGACACGAGCTGTCCCACGAAGGTTCTCGCTGTCGGCGGTGTCGGTTCTCGTATCGGAATCAACAGGCCTTGGCAAATGCAACCCACGCAGGACTTGAAGATGGCTTCTGGACCAGACTGGGAAGGTCTGATGGACTGCTCCTTTTCAGGGGAGCAAGGGCCAGTCTGGAGCAACCAGACCAACAGTGAAAATTCGAAGGTACGTCGTCCCAGTGGCGACTAGCCAATGGGCAAGTGACCGGACAACGCGTTGAGCAGGAAAATGCAGAAGGGCCCCACGCAGCACTCTGAGTGTGGAGAGGTGATCTTTGGTGCAAAAGCTGATTGGGGCTGGGGCTTCTCAATCCCCAATGCCCAGCTTCGAGGGTGCCTCAGGAGCTGCACAGGAAGCACTTTGCTGGCTTTCCAAGATGGCCGGTCCCACGTCTCTCGTCGCCTCCACGGGTCTCAGCTTTGCTGGGACTGTGGATCGGGCTGTTGGAAGTCTGGAAGTCCGGTTCTTGTCGGTCTCTGTCTCCGGCGGGAGCAACAACAAAGAAAACCTTTGAGCGCTGATAGTGCCTGCTTGTGCAGGGTGGTCACTCCTTGACCACAAGGGAGATTCTTCTACGTCGAGTAGGATGTCGAAGGGTCCAGAGTTTCGTATCAAAGTTTCAGTCAGGATGATCTGATGTGCCAAGGCTCAGCTCCTACCTTTAATCCAAATCAAGGGGCTGGATCACCTGCTAGGTCCCTCCTATGGGTGGGACCCAGGAAGGGGGCGGTTACACCCCTTTCCCTTTGTCCAGTTTTGCGCCAGAGCTGGGGGTGGAGTGCCCCAGTACCGGTTTGAACAGCACTTTGCATGGGACACCTTGTGTGCCCCAGGCAGTGTCTAGTTTCATTCAGCCGTCCCTGCCCCATTCCACTATCTTCTGTCTGGGGTGGTGTAACACCTCCCTGTGACAGGAAACCTTTTGTCCAGGCCTCCCCTGCCGGACCTTTGGTCAGCAGCAGGAGGCCAGACTTGTGTCTGTGGCAGCAGCATCCATTTTGTGATGCTGAGGCTCTGGTTACATTTAACTGTGTTTAAGGAAAGTAACATGTCTTCTCCCTCTAGAAGGGTGGAATTCTACCCCGTTGCCAGGACTGGCGAGGGGGTAGTATTCCAAAGCATATGACACCTTACACAACATGTTTTGATAAATCCAAACCATAGTTAGCAAGTAACCACAAGGATTATAATGCACTTAAGAGTATATGGTATGGCAGTATCCCAGAACCGCTATAAGGACATGGTTCAGAAAGCTGCAGACCGGCTCAGCTCATGTTAGAGCACCATCTCACATAAAACCAAGCACTCTGCCTCCAGGATTGTTAAGGCCTGCCATAGGAGTGACTTATAGGTCCATATGTGTCCAGATATACGGTGAGATATAGGTATACTATATCTAAGCAAGGGGTGATTACACCACCTTGCCCCAGCTGAGTGATCAGCCAGTTGTCAGTTTGGATGGCCAGCCAGGGGTGGCAAAAGATATGCTGCAGCCCCTGGTAGGCCTTGGATGCAACTATGCCCTGGGGACCTATGGTACACTGTACAGGGGCTGATAAGGTGACCCAATACCCAATTGGTAATGTACCTAAAGTACATGGTTGTGAATTTAGAGAGAGAACAGCAGGGCTGTGGGTCTGATTAGCAGGCCCACAGCCACATTTAGTCGAAAACCAGTGAAGCAAAAAGTGGGGTGACCATAGGAAAGCAGACCCTACTCTCCTACAACAACCATGCACGCTGGCACATGAGCGCTCCAGTGGTGCCTCCGAAGGCAGTGGTATCAGCACAACAGGGATCTCAGGGAGTCTGAGGATCTCCAGAGAAGCTGTGGCGGATCTGTCTGGGTGGAGCGTGGAAGGCACTCTGTCTCATGGAAAGCCCTTCCATCTACCTCCATCGGTGGCCACTGTGATAACAGATGCATCCACTCTAGGGTGGGGTGCTCATCTGGGGGATCTGGAGATCAAGGGTCTTTGGTCTCCAGAGAAAAGGTTGCTTCACATCAACCTTCTGGAGTTACGGGCGATAGGTTTGGCGCTCAAAGCCTTCCTCCATTCCCGTCGCAGTCAGTCGGTTTAAGTCCTAACGGACAACACTACCGCAGTGTGGTATGTAAACAAACAGAGAGGAGTAGGGTCACATTGTCTTGGCAGAAAGGCTCTACGTCTCTGGTCCTGGGTTCATGACCATCAGATTTGTCTTTTGGCAAATCATCAGGCCGGAGTTCTAAACGTGCGGGCAGACAGTCTCAGTCAACAGTTCTCAGCCAACCACGAGTGGAGGCTTCAACCGGAGGTGGTTCGTCACGTCTTCCGGACGTGGGGAACTCCTCGGTGGACCTGTTTGCCACTCGCGAGAACACTCACTGCTCGTCATTCTGCAGTCTCCAGTATCCAATGCAGGGAGCTTTGGGGGACGCGTTTCAGTGAGTTTGGACTCAAAACTCCTTGAAGTGTTTCCTCCCATACCTTTGATTCTTCGGGTTCTGAGAAAGATTCGACAAGACCGGGCCCAAGTCATATTGATTGCACCGGATTGGCCAAGAAGGGTGTGGTACACAGATCTTCTCCACTTCTCCTCGTGCCCTCCGCTCCGTCTCCCTCACCGGGCAGACCTCCTCTCGCAGGGGCAGGTTCTACACCCCCCACCTCCAGAGCTTACACCTTCATGCCTGGAGATTGAACGGGGCAATCTGAATTCTTTCTCTCTCCCGCCTGATATGGTGGATGATATTCTTTCGGCCAGACGACACTCCACCAAGACTATTCCTATAGGTGGTCCAAATTTGTCTCATAGTGTGGAGAGGTCTATTGACCCCTTAAGGGCTCGTTTGTCCAACATCCTTCAGTTTGCTCTTTCTTTAGCCCAGCTGGGTTTTGCCGTGGCTACTGTGAAGGGCTATTTATTGGCTTTGTCAGCGTTCCTTTGCTTGCTGTATCAGCCATCCTTGTTTAAATCGCCTATTGTTTTACGATTCATTAAGGGCTTTACCAACTGTAAAAGCACAAAATGTTGTTAATAGGGATAAGAAGAAGGGCACATACAAGGTTTCAAATGAAAGTGGCTTTATTGCCAATAAGCTGCAGCTGAGACAATTTGCAGGATTGCAAAGTGATCTGGTTTTACAGAAAGGAAATCAGTTCTTATATACATTTTTCAGAACCTGGATACATCAAGCATTAACATTAACATCATGGTGTGAGCACTTCGCAGATAGTCCACGTGTACATGGACACATTAATTATTAACAATGACATCAGGGGGTGATCATTTCAGAAATAGTCCATGTGTACATTACAACATCGTGGTGCATTTCGGAAATATGTCTACGTTTACACTTTACATTATTCCTGACGGATCTGACCATGCAGATGCTGGTTAATCTTTACACCACTACCTCCTGACCCACAGCCTTTGGTCGGTTATCTTTGAAATGTCAATGTGCACTTGTTTGCTCTTATCAGCAGAGGCCCGTGTTTTCTGCTTTCCCATACAAATGACGCACTTGCTATCTGTGATGAGCAAACACTTTACCCTTTCACTTAACCGGGCAAGGGGCAGACCAAACTTGGCACGTCCTAGGTCAGCGAGCCCTTTCTAGGAATTGGCTCGCTGATCTGGCTGAACTGGCTCTATACACAGGTGAAAAGCTAGTGAATCATTAAACAAGTTGGAGTTACAGCAGAATGGGCACCTACACGTTCACTTGCCATTCTTTCTGGTTTCAGCTGAATTTCAGACAACTTAATTTTAACCATTTGTGCAGCATGGAGCTACCTTCCATTATGAGTGGCTCATATCATTTACAGGCAGATGTCAGGCATAAATTAATATAAACTACGGTTCATTTAAATGTATTCATTGAAGAGGGCCAACTAATTTTTCATCTTCTACAAAACGACCCTTTGAACCTTAGTTTAAAATAATTTCATCACGAAGCATATCATAATTTAATAATTATATTGTCCATTCTTATCATTGTCAGAAATGTCTATGTTCATCAACTCAGTAGTGACTGTTTGCATCAGCATTCTTTCTTTTTCCTCTAATGTCCTCACTTGACACTTTGTCAGCTGTCCCAATAGTTGACAGCACATTGGCAGGCAATTAATTAATAGACAACAGCCTATTATTAGTAGGAAAATTGTTATGAACACCATTCCTATCTTCCAACCCCATGCGCTCAACCAACCCCAAAGTGAACCTCCTATATCCCATGTACCAGAATCCTGATGTGCTTCTACACCTATATGATGCAATCTTTTTATTGCTTCCCTGACAGTAACCGAGGAGTCCGGGACATAGGTGCAACAGGACACCCCTATAATTGCTCAGACTCCTCCCCTTTCTGCTAGCATCATGTCAAGAATCATTCTATTTTGTAACGAAACTAATCTCACAGCTTGAAGCTCTACTGTAATATTTTCAAGTATACTTGTTGTTTCATTTATTGTTGCTTCTAGTAGCCTGGATAATCTACGTATATCCCTGGAGTTGATAGCTGGACCAATCCATGGTATCACTCCTTTAAATATGTCACCCGCTATCTGCGATGCTGTATCTCTTTGATCCACACTTCTCCCGCCTCGCCGTGGTGCATGTCTTTGCATGTCCCTTCGTACTTCCTTTGTGTCTTTTATTGCTATAGCAGGTAATACAAAACCTTGGTGACAACAACCACTCCAACTTGTTGGAAGCCATGTATAAGCCCTCTCTCCACAAATGAAATAAATTGAGTCACCTACGTAAAGTGGAATGCTAATATTTCCGGCCGTCATTTCAAATGTCATGTTACAATTTGTACTATTGCCCACCTGATAGGTCCCATTACTCTTAATACAAATACTCCCTATTGCGTTGTGTTTTCTTAATTTTAACTTCAAAAATTGTATATTCTTATTTGCCTCTTTTGATGGGCCTGCTATCCCAGTGCTTGTATTCTGAGTTGGAAAGAGCGGAGTAAAGATGTCAGACAGGGGGAATGTTGCATTCTGGTCTATTACCTCCGTGCAGTTCCCCAGAGTCAGAATATCTGCCATATATTTGTTATATAATGTTCCTGCAGGTGGAGCCCTAGTTGTCCCTGCACCAGCAGTACTTTTCTTTAAATTCTGCAAAACAGCTATTAGTTCTATTTTTACTATTGTTATGTAAATGGCATAACAGGATGCTGCAAAAGGCAGTGGGACTTGAACCAGGGGCAAACTTTGGTCCACCGAAGCTGGGAATTGCAAACATATCCAGCAATTTCCCCTTGGTAATATCTTATTTGTATGATGCAACAAAGTGACAAAGGAATTGTGGTGCATATCTTCTCTATGGGCTATTTCTTCAGGTGACAAAGTGTATGCAGGTATTGTAGCAGGTGTTGTTGGTGTTGGGATCAACTGTTCCATGGGATAGAACACATCCAATAGATATACAGTAATTAATGCTAGCAATAACAGACAGAATATCACCCCAGGTATGCACATTTTAGACTTATACCATTTTTTCTTCATTTTTAGAGCTGTATTTTCCCTATCCATACCTATCTAATCTTATACTTTCTTTAATTGGATGTAGTGCTATTGATGACACTATGTTGTGAATTATCACTATGAATCTTTACTATAATATAAGTTAAACACACAAAAAGCATAAACACATATAAGGTGAGGCTTTAGTATAGAATATATTGCGAACAGCTATTCGTTAATATTTCAGATGGTCTCTGAGAATTTCTTGGTACTTCTCGCCTCCCAAAGATATGCATGTAATTCTTGTAATGCACGACCCTTTGGTCACGTATTTCAACCTTTAGTGCAACCTTACTTAATTTTTTTTCAATATTGTCCACTGTACCTCACCCTAAAGGAGCTTTTTGAAGCAGGCTGTCTTGCCAACCTGTGAAAAAGTTATTTGCTGGTTGCTGCAGCAGCACGGGTGCTCGCAGTGACCGGAGGACTCGCAAATTCCTCCCGGATCAGTTCATCTACTAATTGCTGCAGTGGCACGGGCACTATGCAGTTACAGGAGGACTTGCAAAAACCTCCTGGATCAGTTCATCTACTCAACGTTGTACTGGCCCACTTTTTACTAAGAATTCCCTGATGAAGTGTGCTAAACTTTTCTTGTTCTGCAACTGAGCTATTACTCCTGGTGGTAGTGTGCAATATACCCTAGTTGAATTTTCTTAGTCAGAAAGTAGTCTACTCAAGGCTTCTTGTAATGCTATACTATTTAAATCTCGCATTAGTTGGTATTCTAGCTGATCAAATACTTCCTCAAGGTAAATGAGTGCGTCTCCGTTGTCTTCTTCACTGCTATTCTCAAAGTCAAAAATTGTCGTCAAAATATCTGTTAGGATAATATCTAATAGTAGTACTTCATCTATTTCCTGCAGAAGATCATTTACCAGAATTACTGACATTTCATCTCCTTCTTCTTTGTAGACCTCAAATTGTATCTTTTTTCCTCTTTGATTAGTTCTGGTGTTGGCATGTGCTGCTGACCTGGGTCTTGGCTGGATGCAGTCTCAGGAGGTGCCCTCTTTATATGGCTGGCGTGGATCCAAGATTTGTTGTTGGTGCACTTCACTGCTGTCTTTGTGGCGAGCAGGACTTGCTGTGGACCCTTCCAGCGAGCTTGGAGACAGTTGGACCTCTGGAATCCTTTGATGAGCACCCAGTCACCGGGCTTGAACTTGTGCCCCTCGACCTGCAGCGGCTCTATTATTTCTTGCTGTCTGTTTTGCTGTTATGTCAGCAAATGCATTTCCCTGGCCTACCTTGTCTGTAACTTTCTTGTGAGCACTGCATTTAACTATGGCCAATTTCTTTGGAAGTGCCAGGGAGTTAAGTAATTTGGTGATAAGCACTCCA
This sequence comes from Lissotriton vulgaris, assembly GCF_964263255.1. Lineage (NCBI taxonomy): Eukaryota > Metazoa > Chordata > Amphibia > Caudata > Salamandridae > Lissotriton > Lissotriton vulgaris. The sequence continues at coordinate 104,437 of NW_028251639.1, read as the reverse complement.
TGCTGTATCTTTGTGCCTTGTGAGGTAATAAAACCTCTTTCCTTCCAGAGTCTTCCAAAGGAATGTGCCACATTAAAGGCATATTGGCTGTCTGTATATATGTTAACACACCTTCCTTCAGATAATTCACAAGCTCGTGTGAGTGCCACAAGTTCTGCTGCTTGTGCAGACAACTCGGGTATCTTACAGGACTCAACTACAGTTTTATTTGTTACAACTGCATAGGCTGCTGATGTATTTCCATCCTCTGTTCTAAGGCAGGAACCATCCACCCACAATTCTCCTTCTGCATCTGCATAGGGTGTATCTGTCATATCAATTCTCCCTTTTGTTTGCTCCTCAGTTAACAAAATACAATCATGGTCTGAGTCCACTAGATCATCAGTGGGAATAGGTAACAGAGTGGCAGGGTTAAGCACATTACACTTGTGAAGTGTAACATGTGCTGCAAATAAACAGATCTCATACTGCGTGAGCCTGGCATTTGTGAGGTGCTGTGTACGTGTCTTATTCAGTATCAGCTCTACGGCATGTGGAACATAGACATCAACTTCATGTCCCATTATTATACTTTCTGCAAGTTGTAGTGCTAAGGCAGTTGCTGCAACAGAACGTATACAGGAACGTAAAGCCTTGGCTACAGTATCCAAGGTGGCAGAGAAATATGCGCATGGTCTTTTGTGGTCACCAAACTGCTGGCATAGAACCCCAAGAGCACTCCCGTCAGACTCATGAACATAGAGTTGGAAAGACTTAGAATAGTCTGGTAGGCCTAAAGCAGGAGCAGAGCAGAGAGCTTGCCGAATGGCAAGGAAGCTTTGTTCATGTTCTGGCAACCACTGAAGGGGTTCGGGCGTGTCCTTGTGGGTCAGGGCCAATAAGGGTTTTGAAATCAAGGAGAAGTTAGCAATCCAATGTCGACAATAACTGGCCATACCTAAAAAGGCTTGCACCTGTTTTTGGGTGCGTGGCACTGGTGTCTGTAGAATCAATTTAATGCGCTTATCATCCAATCTTCTCTGCTCTTTCGACAGTCCTAGGATGTGTCCTAGGTAGGATACTTCCTGTTGAACAAATTGTATCTTTTCTGGTGAAACTTTGTGACCACGTTCAGCTAAGAAATTTAACAAATTAATGGTGTCAGTTGTACATTGTGTCTCAGAGATGCTACCAAGCAGCAGGTCATCTATATATTGTATTAGCACAGAAGTAGGTGATAAATTGAATGTGTCTAGTTCTCTTTTCAAGGCCTGGTTGTAAATGCTCAGGCTTTCTGTGAACCCTTGAGGGATTCTACAGAAGCAGAAGGTTCTCCCGCCTACAGAGAATGAAAAGAGGTACATGCTACCCTCATCTACTGGAATTGAGAAGAAGGCATTCTTCAAATCCACTACAGAAAAATATGCCATTTCTGGTGACAGTGTGGACAATATTGATACTACATTTGGGACAACCGGGAACTGTGGCACCACTATTTTATTAATTTCTCTGAGATCAACTATAAATCTGTAACTTTTTTCATTAGTATTTCCATCGTTTTTTTTTAAGACCGGAAGAATAGGGCTGTTACAAGGACTGCCTGATATTTCTTTAACAATCCCTTCTTTTAGTAAGTCAGCTACTATATCCTCCAATCCCTTTAGACCCTCTGGAGCTATTTTGTACTGTGGTATTCTTGGTAATTTCACATTCTGTTTGACTAATTGTTACAGGTGTGATGTTCATTTTCCCTGTGTCATTTTTGTGTTTTGCCCATATCCTTGAATCTATCTGATCCATTATTTGTGCTGTAATGTTTTGTATTCCTATTGATAGGAAACAGTGGCCCATTTCCTCTGTCATTGGTCCATCTACTTCCAAGAAAACTCCGTCTGCAGTGCACTTAATAGTGGCATTCATCTTTTTTAGCAAGTCCAATCCCAACAAATATCTGCCCACTTCATTTATTGTGCCTCAATGGGGCTTAAATCTTGTCTTAACCTACCTGATGGGTAAGTGAGCTTCAAGCTCTGAGTTCAAAACCCCCTTCCATTGGAGGAATTTGGCTCAATGGTTAGAGCGGCAGACCGTGATGCAGAGTTCTGGCTCGGGGCCAGGGTTCAATTCCCGCCTCAGCGGGTCTTGGGCTCAATTTCCTTGGACCTGACAATTCTCGCCTCTGTGCCTATTCTAATCATGGGCCCCACGCTGCAACTCTGGGCAATAGCTTGCTTAACCGCCACACCGGCCCCAACAGCGCTAGGATGCCTGGCTTCACCCTGGGGGTGCCCAGGAGTGGACACTTCACAGGGAAAGCCAGGAAGGTTTCCTCAGCGGTATGAGTAATAGCGCCAGGAAACCGCAAGGTGACAGTGCGCTCTACAAATATCTTGACATTTACATTTACATTCTTGACTATTCATGCTGATAGAATGGTTCTCAGGACCAGGGCTTCTTTACTGCCTAAGGTAGTAACTCCCTTCCATCTGGGGCAGTCCATTACCCTTCCTTCCTTCTATCCTCACCCTCCCAAGCAGGAGGAATGGCTTCACCGCCTTGACCCTAAGAGGGCGGTGAGTTTTTACCTCGAAAGGACTAAAGACTATTGTATGGATGACCAGCTCTTTATGTTTTTTGCTGGCTGCAGGAAAGGCAGAGTGGTGCACAAGCGCCCTCTTTCAAGATGGATTATCTTGTGCATCAAGATATGTTACTCTTTGACCGGTAAGGAACCTCCAGAGGGTATTAGAGCTCGCTCTACTAGAGCAAAGTCTTCAACATCTGCTTTGCCTGGAGGTGTTCCTGTAGAGGACATTTGTAGAGCGACATCCTGGGCCTCCCTCTACACCTTTGCAAAGCATTACTGCTTAGATTCCAAGGTGAGAAGGGATGGTCACTTTGCGTGTTCTGTCCTACAGGACTTTTTGGTATAGAACGGTGGACACCCTCCTCCGGGATTGGGGATTGCTGTGGGACTCTATTCACAAGGTGAGGAATCCACTGGCACATGTGAAGCCGGGCTTCTGTGATGTGGAGAGCTACAAAAAAATTCAAAATGTTGCTGGCGCAGGGGATGTTCACAGGTGAGGAATCCACAGGCAGATACTGTAGCCACCAGAAAAAGTGCTACCGAAGGTAAGTAACTTGTTCATCCACCCCAAGGATTTTTGACGATTTAGCATCCACCGCATTCCAGTATGCCGGTACACGCCCTCAGGCCCATGGTAGGGGCCAGAAGTCCGCACCCAAAGCGCCACATTGCGTGCATGTGTCTGTGTCGTGTAGACCGTACTTAAAAAGTCTATGGGGTGTATGGTAAACCTGAAGAAGAAATTTGAAATGTATAATACGCAAATTCCCGTTTGATGTTAAGGCTCCGGTCAAGCTACAAAAGCACACCCAATCGTCATGAGAGATCAGGGGGTCCAAATATTCATTTCATTTGTCCAGACTTTTATCAACGGGAGGGCCCCGTCCTCTCTCACGGCATGATATAATTTAGTGACAAGTTTGTGTTGAGTGGGACTGGTGAGTAGGACATGTAATGCAAGGGATTCTAGAGATTCTGTAGGGAATGTTGGATAGTAGGCACATGCTGCTTGCCTAAGTCTGTGTATCGAGAATTTAAATAATAGAGTCTGATGCTGAATGTATGCTGTGTCAGCGGACGTTAAAAAAGAGCCATTGGAGAACAGATCCTTCATTTTATCAATATTTGCCTGAGCCAGTAAATTCATGGCTCCCTTCTCATGTGTCACCGACAGGCCCTTGTGATAGGCGATAGGCAGTAGCGGAGAGTACAGTGGTAGTTTTCCAGCCAGCCTGCCCAACGCCTGACAGGCTGCAATCGTCCTTTTCATAGTGTTGGACGTAGCCTGGTGGGTGAACCTGTTCTTATGTGTCAAAATGGAGGTTAATGGGATGGGGTGCGTGTCCCAGTGTTCTACCGCAATGTGTGGGATGAAATGGTGATCAGTGTACCAAAAATGCACGTATTGTGCCTGCACACATAGATAGTAGACATAGAGATCGGGCACCCCAAATCCCCTATGCTTATAATCTAAGGTGAGTGGGTGCTTGCTTACCCGGGCCTGCTTTCCACCCCAAATCAGACGGAGCAGTGATGATCGCTGCGTTTTAAAAAAGGGCTGTGAAAGAGGGATCGGAATGTTGATGAAAAGATAGAGGAATTTGGGCAATACCACCATTTTTATTAATGCAATTCAGTCAGCGAGTGAAAGCGGTAATCGAACCCATCTGTCAATCTGTTGCTCTAACAAAGTGACAGCAGTGCTGTAGTTCTCACGAATGACTCATTCGGGATCGCGATATACCCAAATCCACAGATATTTAAGTGTCCTGCGCCCAATCAAGAGGAAATTCCAGCTCATGCAGACTTGTGGCTTCAGTCAGTGGTAGTATCACCGACTTAGACCAATTAATGTGTAACCCGGAAAATCTGGCAAAGCGTATGTACTCGCGCAGCACAGACGACAGATGCAAATTGGGCTCATAAATAAAAAGCAACATATCATCTCCGTACAGTGAAATGATGAGGGGACGGTGGTGCAGATTAAGAGCCGTGTGTTTGTGAAGTTGCCTTTTTCAGCATGATAACTGTTCTAGCGTTAATGCAAACAGGAGGGGTGACAAGGGGCACCCCTGGCTGGTGCCTCTAGTGATGGGAAAGGGATCCGATGTGTGCTCATCCACCTGTACTCGCGCTGTAGGACAGGCATACAGAAGCCATTCCCAGCTGACAAAAATGGGGGGGAAACCCATCCGCTGGAGGATGAAGAAGAGATAACCCCATTCAATGGAATCAAATGCTTTGACAGCGTCAAGCATGACAGCTGCTGCTGGGAGATCAGGAGAAAGAGTGTGAAAGATGGCCAACAAAGTGTGAAGATTGTGGGAGGTTCAGCGCGTAGGTATAAACCCAGACTGAGCAGGTTGAGATGGTCGATCTTCCTATCTATTGATTGCAGACTAGCCTGCACTGCAAGAAGGGTTTTATCTATATTGAACATTTGGTCGGTGGGTGCTTCCGCCTGGGAATCTGAGGTAGCGTGCGGAGTCGTCTTACCGCTGCGCTGTGAATCAAAAGTGAGACGTGGTTGGTTCCGATCTGGCTTCCCCATTTTGGAAAGCTGAGTTAATGTGGGTTTTCGAGACTGTCACTCCGCGGGCAGCAGTGCAGATCCAGCACACAAGTGGCCCGAAACAGAAGTTGGACCCCAGTTGCACCCGGTAGAATCTGTTCCCAGTAAAAGGGACACCTTGCACGGGAGTCAGGGTGAAATGTGCACTGTTCCCGCAGACAGGGCCTATGAGGCTGTACAGCAAAAGGAACAGCTATATGGACAGTTCTGCCACTGTGCACAGAGCGAGGCAGTATGACAGTCCAAGCAGCTCAAATAGAACTCCGTGCAATCACAACGTAGTGGTGGATGGATTCTGGCCGATTCGACTCTTAGGCAGCACCTCCAGGCTGGCACAAGGTAAATCGTGAGAATGCTGGGTCTGCAACTGCTGCAATCCAGCGCTGCACACGTCGGGACATATATTAGAGATGCGGGGTGTCGCCAGTTATGGCTCAGAAGACCAAAGAGTGGACGCTGGGCAGAGAGGATGTCCGGGCAATAATAGCAGGGAGCCAGCAGTTCAGGGCGGCTTCAGTTTTCACGGCGGGGCCTGCCAATACTCACCAAAGAAATTGAGGTCTATACCTCGTCTATGACTGGAGAAGCAGTCCGTCTCAGTGCAGGAAGCAGCCCGGTGAGAATGCACAGCTGCCGTTAACGTGCCGTAACACATAATCAAGGGATCTGCCCCGTCCCAAAGTAGGCCGACATGTGGGAGTGAAGTTTGCGCCACCAAGGCTCTACGACGAACCCCCAGGCCTCTCCAGCGCTCCATATCTCTTCAAATATCGGGCCCACCGCGATGGAAAAATAGCGCGTTTATGCTGCAGCGTACCTCAGGGTCTCTGTACCAATATTTGGTGATGTGGGGAACAGTGATGCAGGGTCCCCGCTCAGGATATCTGATGAGATTCAGGCCGCAGAGAGTTGTGGGGTCAATGTCAGTCGCACTGCCGGGTCCAAGCACCTCGCTCCGTGCCCCGTGCTGCAGTGGTAGCACCGCTAGTGTCCGCCCGCAGGGGGGGGGGGCACACATGCTGCACAGTACAGCGGTGCTCCCAGGACAGGGCGCTACCCGCCAACACAGCGGAACAGGCCCAGGCGCTCACCTGCAGCAGCCGTGGTTTGATCAGCATCCCCAGCAATTCTTCCTCAGTCACCAAGTGCCTATAATCCTCCAACACTCTGATTCTTTAGTATAAGGCCGTTTTCTTCAGTAGGACTGCTAAATGTTAATGAATAATGGGATCGACCGACGGAGCTGCTCTAGTGAGCGGCCATCTTGTTGTGCGCCCTCTAGCGCCCCGAGGGACTTTATACTTAGTTGGGATTTTCACCAGAAACTACTTTAAATTTTGTTATTTCTTTTTGAAACTTTACATCACTATTATCTTCTATTTTCTGTACACTTCTCTTAACTACCAAAGAAACGTAACTCTATATCATCACAAAGTTGTTATATGTCATTTATATTAAAACTTCATTTCGTGCTGCAGCAAGACCTAGACTTATCCAGATGATTCCTCTTGACTTTGAATATAAACTTGCAGATGTGTATCGAGGCGAACATTCTTAGGATCTAATTTCTCGATGTGAAGCATCTTTAAACTGAAGCTGTACAATTTGTTTGCTAAGTGTCTTCTGTGAATTTTTTCCCCACATTTCTTTGAATTCTGTATTCTCAGACTTGGTAATATATGACGTGACATAGCGAGAAACAGCAATTCAGTTATCTGCAACATATTGTATGTCCATATTTGCATTCCACATCTTCTAAATCACTGCATTGTAATCATTAATGTACTTCGATTGTTCTTTTCTTTTAATATTATAAGTATTTTGAGGTGATTTTTGAATGATAGTATGCCTCACTGCTGACATAAAACTGTTCACTCTTCCTTACGATGACTTATAGTGCACTCAGTTAGTAGTACCTTTGGCGCTCAGCGTGTACATACCCTGCGATGATGCGTGGTCCAGGGGAGGCCACAATAGGAGCAATGTCCTTTGTCTTTTGAATTCTACGTTAATAATGCCACGTGGTGATGACTTATGGTGCACTGAGCTAGTAGTACCTTTTTGGCGCACAGCGTGAAGTACCCTGCGATGATGCGTGGTCCAGGTGATGCGCACTCAAAGCAATGTCTTTTGTCTATTGAATTCTGCCTCTATTCGATTTTCGAGTGATAATATGCCTCACTGATTGAAGGGAGTCTGGTGCTGTGGTCGATGCCACAGACTTGTGGTCACTGCCATTCAGGACACAGCTGCACGTGTGGAATCTACTGTGCCGATAATGCGTTGTCCGGGCAGGCTGTACTGGTAACAATGGCTGTTTCCTACTCATCTGCAATCGCGGCTCGATCTGAATTGTGAGGCAGCGGTGAGGAAGGGCCCACAGGCACGTGGCGTTGACTTGAGCAATGTCTGTTGCTTACTGGACTGCGTCATTTGCAATCGCGATTCGATCTGTATTGTGAGCCCTACTCATCGCAGTGTAGGCTGGAGGCAGCGGTCAGGAAGAGCACACAGGCATGTCGTGTTGACTTAAGCAATGTCTGTTGCTTACTGGACTGTGTCATTTGCAATTGCGATTCGATCTGTATTGTGAGCCCTACTCACCACAGTGTAGACAGGAGGTAGTGGTTAGGAAGGACCCACAGCCACGTGTTGTTGACTTGAGCAATGCCTGATGCCTACTGAAGTGCCTCATCTGCAATCGCGACTCATTGTGAATTGTGAGCCTTGCTGTCCGCATGGTATATCGAGGGCAGTGGTTTGTACAGACATAAGTCCGCTGTGCTGTGCTGCTGGGTGTCTGTGTGGCTGAGCAGGCTGGCGGTCACGACGGCGGCCTTGTGGTGGGGTGAGGGGTGCCGCCCTGGCAGATGCTTTGGCTTTCCCACAAGTGAACCACGCCCAGAGCTCCGGCCTATTAATTCACACTCTTACCCTGAAGAGGCGTACATCGGACCAGCCCACTCCGGTTACGCTTATGCTTACAGTGGGCGACGACACAGCTACATTACTGAGATTTCCCCTTGTGTTTGACGTAACATGGTTGGGTTCACTGTCCACAACACTACAAGCACCAGTAGTATTTGCGCACATGGAGAGGTGTGTGTTGGGCATACTGAGATGTGTCCAGCATATCACTGCTACACTTTGCATAGTGTGCAATGTTATTCATGGGTGAATTGCTTCCTTCACATATAGTTTGTTCACACCTGTCCTAATATTGAGCTATTGTGTGGGTGAGGGGCCATGCTATTTTCGGAAAGTTTGCTGTCTTGTTCTGCGCTGCCTCTGTGGTAGAGGGAGGGGGGGATCCTGGGGGTGGTGGTTGGTGTTGTGCCGTTCTTGGGTGTTGGAGCTGATTGATCAGTAGGTCTATGACATGTGTTGGTCTTGAAATGTGGCTGTATGCTGGGCTAGGTATGTGGTTTAATATTTTAAAAACAAGAAGACATTATATAGTTAAATTAATAAATAAAAAATATTACAAAAACTATTTTTAGGATATTAAAGTTACAAAATGGAACGTTTTTTTTCTTCAAAATTACTGAGAAAAACATAGGTTTTTAGGTCTCGCACCTGCGAACGGATCGCAAAGCGATTGTCGCCGCAACACTCTATTGCAATCAGTTCTGCTTACAAGGAGTCAAGGGAGACAGGAGACAAGAGATGGGCACTCGCGTAAACGGATCAGGTCGCACGCGCTTCCTGTCTCCCATGGCTCCTTGTAAACAGACACACACGCACGCACACACACACAGAGACCCCCCCCCCCCGCCACGCACATGCGCACACACTCACACGCACACATACATAGAGAACCCCCCCGCCGCCGCCGCACGTGCACACACACATACATCTCCTCCCTCTACCCCCCCCCCCCCCCACTTCCCCCTCACTCACCGGGCTCTTTGCGCGTGTCCCTCTTCCTCCACCGCGGGTCACTCTCTGGGGCAGCAGGCTCCACAGGCTCCAATTCAAAGTTGGAGCTTGGCGTGTCTTCTCCGTCACCCACAGCTTGCGCCGGGACAGCGGACGGGCACGGCGATGGCGTCTCGTGCGCTCCCACCGCGGTTTTGGTTTCGCGCCCGGCGATCCTGTTCTTGTATTTTTTACCTGTTTTTAAGACCTTCTGCTGTTCAGATCAGGCGGCAAGTTGAAATGCACACTGAAGACGGGCTCCACAACAGTAGGTTTGATACATTTTCTGACCATTTTTTTATTTTTTTTTATTTTTAAGACGCTGGCCTACTTTTATATGATGTTGCATAATTTATTTGATATATATGTTCACATGCCTGTTTCGCGCAAGCGCTCTTGTGGCCGTCGTGGGCCATTCTCACTGAGGGCGATGAGGCCACGAAAGCCGGGGTCTCTAAAGGGCAAACTGTGGGGCTGAGGCAGAGGGCTAGGCGGGCACAGCAAGTGGAAATGGGAAGCAGAGTGGAGCTGTGGGAGCAGAGTGTCGGTGCAGCGCGAGAGCAGAGAGTGCTTCAGAAGCCTGGGTCGCCTTCACGTGGAGGGGATGCGCCTTTCCTTCCAACAAGGTGGGAGACCTAGTGTTACTTTTGACAGTGAATAATTGAGCCTGGCTGCGGGAGAGCGAACTTGGGTGTCGTGCCAAGTCTTCAGTCATACATTTTCTGTGTCCAGCGGGTATATCGGTGCCAGTAAACATCACTTCCCCATCGGCTCTTCCTGCGAGGGTGATGGCACATAGGTCAATGGTCATGCCTAAAGAAAGCTGCCTCCCCCTTCATCTGCATCAGTTTGGAAGCAGTGTCCTCATTTTGTGCGGTTTAGGTAAATTAACTGACACTTTCATGCATGTGTGTATTTGTTTTGGAGTGTTATTTGCATTTGCTTGGTGCTAGAAATGTGTGCTGTATATCCATTTGTACTAGTAGTAAGACACACTGCTGGGCCTCTGTTGCAATAGGTTTACTTTTGCATCCGTCCCCCCTCCAAGCGCAGTAAAGGTTCGTATCAAGTGCTGTGGCTGCACACTTGTACAAAGCAGTGGCTGGAGTGGAGATATGTTACTGACAGCAGCTCCGTGTGAGTAGCTTCAGTGCTGCGTAAGGGGCCGCGAGTGGGGCACTCACATGCGTCTTTGTTATGACTAAGACTGCTTTCTCCCACCCTGTTGCTTGGTACTTTCTCCCACCATGTTGCTTGTTTTTTTTATTTAGTCTAATATCATCACTGATCTTCAGTGTCGCCTCTCCAAAATCCTCACTTTTCCTACCTTGTCACTATCACCTCTCGTCCCCCATCAATTTTCCTGCACTGTCACTCCACGATAACCACCATTGCTCCTTTCACCACTCATACATACACATACATATACAAGCAAATACCACACAAATGCTACACCTGCCTTATTCACCACTCATACACATTCAATCCTCCTACTTTCCACCTCTCTTTTCCTGTTGCCTCTCTTAATACATCACTACTCCTCTACTATCACTGCTCATAACTAGTCACCTACTTTTCTCCGGATGTGGATTGCCCACTCGTATGCTTTCCTGGCCAGTTTGTGTGCAGTGGGTGATCATTGATGGTTTCCTCCTCATAACTTTTTCTTCGCTTTGTTTTTTTCTCATAATTATCAGAATAGAGGATATGTCTATCTGTTTCTTTCTTTTAACCTTTGTTGCCTTCTTTGTCTTTTCTTTTGCTTTGTTTCTTTCTAGCACTCTTTTCTCTTCTAGCTAATACACCTGAATGCGTTTTGTCTTCTCTTTTGTTTTCTTTTGGAAGAGAAGAGGATATGTAATATCTTTGTTTTCATTTGGAAGAGAAGAGGATATGTAATATCTTAGTTAAATGCCTTACATGCTTTTCACCCTCCACTGTAGAATTCTATAATGTTGATGTCACCTAGAATGTTGGGGCATGCAGCAGACAGTTGGAGAAGGGCTGACAGCCTTGATGGCTGCTCCTGGTGGGGTTGATTACATCTGTACTTGAATGCTGTAACCTATCTTAATAAATCCTCTTGAAACATCACAACAGCGTGGACCAAGTCACTACATATTTTATGGCGACGATTTTAACCAAAGAACCTGCTTCTGCTACCTCTGAGGACCGCTGTGGACACCCTGACTTACTACTCTCAAGCAACCCCTAACAAGTTTTGAAATTTTCTACTACTCCAACTCTTCATCTGGCACATCAGCCCCACCAGTGGCCACCCACCGGTCGCCCTCAATGCTCAGTGCCAGTTAGAGTTCCTGTTTCTTCAATGAGGGTAAGCCTGCCAACATGCGTCCTGCGTTATCTGTTTCCCTGTTACTTGCCTACACACTTTGCCTGCTGTTCCCAAAGTGTGTGTAAAAGACATTCTTTGCGACGCAAGCAGCACCTTTCGATTCAATTTGTGTGTCCTCACAGCGTTTCCCTATTTACAAGGAACTAGGATTTGCTTCAATTTGTGTGTCCTCACTGCGCTTCCCTATTTACAAGAAACAAGGAGTTGCGCTTCCTTTTACAAATTCAAGCCTCATGCCTCCCCCTTCTGTGTTTGTTCCTACAGCTTGTATTTCCAATGCTACACATTCTGGTTCCAGTCATTACGCAGTTTAAGTCTGCCTGCTGTCTCTACAGTTTCTCTTGCTGTTTTCAGAGAAGTCCGTTGCTCTGGGAGCTCTTCACCGGGCAGGCTCAAAAAGATTATGATGACGCAGTAGAAGACTCAAGGGGAGTCGGCGATTGTGCTGCATGCGTCATCGGGGAGACAGTCAGGGATTCTTCCTGGTCCGGTAAGCACGTCATCTCAACGTGCGTGAAGAAAACGTCAGGATCAGAGGTTTATTGTTTGTCACCCATGAGGACTGCCTGTCTGGAGCTGACTGGCGGTCTGAACAGTTTCTAGTGAAGTGAGTGTGTTTTTCACGTCACTTCGGACAGCCAACTTAACTTTCATTTGTGAAGCCTTTCTTTACTCATTTTAAACACACCTCCGTCATGAAATTAAGGTACTGTGCATTTTTCTTAATCTGAAACGACAGAGCTTTTCACAATGCTTTCTAGAATTCTAGTGTGTCACATCAATTTAAATCTGGATATTTTTCGAGGGCAAAGATCGAGCCCTGGTGTTCTCTCCACGTTGCCTGCACCACAACACGGTGACAGACACAACGATGACATTTCAAAACATAATGTGTTTTGTGGTTGTGACAAGCACACCTTTGTCGAAATGTTATGAGCTCTAACTAAGAAGAAATGTTACATTTCACTAATTTATGAAATATTCATGCTTTTAGTGTATTTTTACATCATAATAATTTTTCTTAATGTGTACTTTAAAGGGATGTTGTTAGCATAGGAATGAGTTTTAGTCCTATTTCCTGCAAAAATGTGTTTTCCCTTTCTTTGTTTCTGTAGTGGGTGTCAGTCCCATCTACCTCGTGTTATGGGTCCTAGTCCCATGTTTCAGTAGTGGGTTTCAGTCCCAACTACATCGTTCTTATGGGTTCCAGTCCCTTGCCTTTGTTTTGATGGGGGTCATTCCCATTTCATGGTTTCCCGAGTCGAGGTGCGTCCTCACACGGACATGACTTTACATGCACGTCATTAGCCTTACTTAAAGTTTCCAATTGGGTTGTATGTTTTTATTTTGACTGCGCGCATTAGTGTTACTCCCTCTTGTTATTACCTCTGCACAATCATATTGTGAGTTGTTTTTGTTTTGCAGTGGTCCGTTTAAGACTGGGCGTTTTTCTATTTGTTCAACTTTCAGTACTCTGTAGCCCAGTACTTTTCATCCTTATTACTCTATTTTCTTTAAAATGTTTGGAGAAGGAGTTTTACGTTGTATTTCTCTTTCTCTGTCACCTACTTTTCTCCGGATGTGGATTGCCCACTCGTATGCTTTCCTGGCCAGTTTGTGTGCAGTGGGTGATCATTGATGGATTCCTCCTCATTCCTTTTTCTTCGCTTTGTTTTTTTCTCATAATTATCAGAATAGAGGATATGTCTATCTGTTTCTTTCTTTTAACCTTTGTTGCCTTCTTTGTCTTTTCTTTTGCTTTGTTTCTTTCTAGCACTCTTTTCTCTTCTAGCTAATACACCTGAATGCGTTTTGTCTTCTCTTTTGTTTTCTTTTGGAAGAGAAGAGGATATGTAATATCTTTGTTTTCATTTGGAAGAGAAGAGGATATGTAATATCTTAGTTAAATGCCTTACATGCTTTTCACCCTCCACTGTAGAATTCTATAATGTTGATGTCACCTAGAATGTTGGGGCATGCAGCAGACAGTTGGAGAAGGGCTGACAGCCTTGATGGCTGCTCCTGGTGGGGTTGATTACATCTGTACTTGAATGCTGTAACCTATCTTAATAAATCCTCTTGAAACATCACAACAGCGTGGACCAAGTCACTACACACTCTTACACTAAAACACCTCCTACTATATAACACTCTTACACATTCACAGCTACTGCTGTTGACTAGTTTACTTAAAAAGTAAACAGTAACTTTGTCCATAGGTAAATACAGTATATTCACAACTAATAAATAACTTATTACCTCTTGCTCCTAGCACAACTGTACAATTACCTTTTAAAAATAATTAATGCATCGCATTACCATTTACAATGCCAATAACTGAAACTTTAATGCTGCGAGACCTATTGCATTGTAAATGCTTGTTTGAACTTTTTAATTTGAAATTAGTATTCAAATAACCTTTGAAATTCACAAAAAAATAGGTCTCATGAACATTAAAGTTAGAAATTAGTATTTTAAAGAAAAATTCAAATTTACTGAAAAAATGATTGTCACATTCTTCAACATTGAGCTATTATATGGCTGAGGGACCATGCCGTTTTTGGAGGGTTCGCTGTCTTGTTCTGCACTGCCTTGGTGGTAGTAGGGAGAGGGGTGGTACGGGGGGAGGTCCTGAGGGTTGTGGTAGTGAGTGTTGTGTCCTTCTTAGGTGTCGGAAAAAACAATAGGTTTAATGAACTTATAATTAGAAGTTAGCATTAAGAAAAACATTGAAATTCACAAACAAAACATAGATTTCAGGCACGTTATAGATAGAAATTAGCATTTAAAAAACCTTTGAAATTCACTGAAAAAAACATAGGTTTCAGGCATGTTATAGTTAGAAATTAGCATTTAAAAAACCTTAGAAATACACTGTAAAACCATAGGTTTCAGACATGTTCTAGTTAGTTTGACATTTCACTCGTACAAAACCATAGAAATTCTCCTGTTATAGTTAGTTCAGCTAACTATCACCCGCGCCCCCACAACGCACGGCTGATGACGTCACATATTACATCATTCATGACATGGTCAGTGACATCACTGATTACATCATCCACATGACAATCTGATGCACCTCCTCATACCTTAATATATCCTTTGATACACCCCCTGTAAAATACAAAGTTCGTTTTTCAAAACCATCGAGACACCAAAACCAGTAACTACAAACGCACTCACTAATTCCTAGGTTTACAGACACATGCATTCATTCACCCACACAACCATTTATACATGTGGTCACTGATCAATACAAAACTATGTTTTTTTTCAGTGAATTTCTTTTTTTAGTTCAGTAAGATTTTATTGAATTTTAAGAAAGGAGCAGTACATAAAGACATACAAAAAAGTGAAGAAATTAATTAAAATACAAAGAAGCGAAAAAAGAATAATCATAAAAATACAGTCATCAATAAAATTCATCGCAATATAATAAAATTTGTCATTCAAAGGAAAACAGAAGAAGGGGAAAGGAGGGGAAAGGAGGGGAAGGGAAAGGGAAATATACAATTCATAGCATAAATACTTAAATAAGTAGAGTTACTAATACTACATGAGCAATACAACAACAATAATTATAACTGTACATATGAATCTATAGGAGACCAGAAAGATTGAAAAGTCGAAGAATTATGATGAACACCTTGTAATGATAATTGTGCACCTCTTCTTGTAAAGATAATCCAGGACCACCAAGCATGGACTGAAAGAGAAGAAGCATCCTTCCAACAAAAAGTGATGGATTTTAACGCAGCTGATACTAGAAAATTAAATAATTTTGCTTCAATATCATCAAGGGGTACACTCAAAGCAACAGATTTACATATAACTAAATTATAAGAGGGTAAATCAGAAATAGGCAACATTTTCTGTATCGCGTTCCATACTTCAGACCAAAATTTCAAAATAGTCGGACAATCAAATAACATATGACGTAAGGAACCAGGATGTAAATTGCAATGCCAGCATATATTAGATGGTAATAAGTGAGCTTTAAATAAACGCAATGGTGTCCATAAGGAATAAAATAAAATATAAGCATTAGTTTGATAAATAGATACTGGTAAACATCCAGAAATAGAAAGGGACCATATTAATGACCAGGAATCATTTGGCAATGATAAAGATAACTCATTATTCCAGAAGGTAGAAATGGTATCAACATTGGAACCTAAGGATACGGTGAGTTTTTTATAGAATACAGACACCGCTTTAGAGGATAAAGAAACAGTATTAACATAAAGCAGAAAATCAGCTGTCATTTTTGAAGGGATGCCATTGGGGAAGGTATCTAAAATAGAATTACAGAGATATTGATATTTTGACAGATCGGATGAAGGCAGATTATATTTCGTTTGGAGTTGAATAAATGGAATAAACTCATCATCTTTGAAAACATCTCCAAGATAAAAAATACCTTTAGCAATCCAGGAAGACCAAAAGGAAATATTCCTATTTAATTTTAGCAAGGCACTATGCCACAAGGACAAATGTACTGTAGAAAGTAAGGGGGATTCAAAATTGGAATCTAAATCATTAAAAATTAATCTTGATGATTTAATTATGGAAGAAGAATGTACAATTTTAGATACGGGGGACATGGTTAACAGGGATAATAAAGGAAAAGGTTTGACAAGGGAAGTCTCAATATGAAACCAGATAGGGGGAGTAAGCATAGGAGATATATTAAACCATAACGAACTCTGTTTAAGGATAAACGCTTTATGATACAAAAGAAAATCAGGTAGGGCAAAACCAATATGACACTTGGGGATTTTTAATTTTTTATAAGCAATACGTGGAGGCTTATTATTCCATAAAAATTTCGATAAAAGTCTGTCAACATCTTTATAAAATTTGAGTGGAAATTGAGTCGGGATCATTGCAAGAGAATAAAATATTTTAGGGGCAATAGTCATTTTAATAGATTCCATTCTCCCCCACCAAGAAAGATGAAGGGAGGACCATTTGGATGTTTTTTGTTTAATATATTCTATAAGGAAATCATAATTTAATTTTAAAGTAGCATGAAGGGATGATGAAAATAATATTCCAAGGTATTTCAGTTTGTTCTTTTGCCAAACTATATCTGGCGAGGGTAGCATATCAGGAGTACATAACATATTTAGTGGAAAAAATTCAGTTTTAGTTACATTTAACTTATAACCTGACACAATAGAATACTTAGAAATAATATCAAGCAAAAAAGGAACAGAGGAAACAGGATTACTAATAAATAATAACACATCATCAGCATATGCTAAAGTTTTAACAGTAATATCATTGATATTAATTCCTTGAATGTTATCACATTTTCGAATGTAATTTAGAAATGGTTCTATACCAAGTAAAAACAAAAGAGGGGAGAGGGGACAACACTGACGAGTTCCTCTGAAAAGAGAAAATTGGTTAGTAATCTGGCCATTAATAAATAATCTAGCTGTGGGAGCATAGTATAAAGCAGAAATCATACGAATAAAGGATGGGCCAAAATTAAAAGATAACAAAGTTTTAAATAGAAATTGCCAATGGATTTTATCAAAAGCTTTTTCAGCATCTAATGCCATAACACCAGCAGGGCTAAGGATAGTGGGACTTTGCTCAATAACATGTAATAACGTTCTTGTGTTATTAGCAGAGTATCGATTTTTCATAAATCCAAACTGGTCAGGGTGAATAATTGAGTGAAGGATAGGGGCTAACCTGGAAGCGATAATTTTAGCATATAGTTTACAATCTTGATTAATCAATGAAATGGGCCGATAATTAGCAACAAGGGTAGGGTCTTTATCAGGTTTGGGAAGTACAACAATTAAGGCCTCAGAGAAAGAACCTGAAATGGTACCTGATGAAGAAAAATGAGAAAAAATCTGGTTCAAAAAAGGTAAAAGATGATGTTGAAACTCTTTATAAAATTCGGCAGGGATACCATCAGGACCAGGGGATTTTTTCTTGGGAAGTGATTTAATGGCCGAGAGAATTTCTTCATTAGTAATGGGTAAATCTAACTTAGTTTTATCAGAGGAAGAAATGTGAGGTAAATCAGAATGTTGTAAAAAGGACTCAATTAAATAATCATCACAATAATCTGGTTTATTATATAAAGTGGAATAAAAATTCATTAGCAATCTCATTATGGGAAAAAGCAATTTTACCCTGAGGGCATTTAATGGAAGTGATCTGAGTTTTGTCTCGTTTAATACGTAAATAATTAGCCAAAAGTCTACCAGACTTATTAGCGTTAAAACGAAATTTAGCATTGGATTTAGAGAGTTGTATCCCTGCTCTAGTGCTGAGAATAGCATTGAATTCATACCTCAGCTTTTGTAATTTTACTTTATATTGGGGATCATTAGATGTAATAAATAAACGTTCAAAATGAGCTATTTGCTTCTCTAAGGATTTAACCTGTGAATTAAATTTCTTATTTTCATGAGCCATGATAGAAATAGTGGTACCTCTAATATAGGCTTTAAATGCAACCCATCGAGTGGTGATAGAGGTAGACCCTTCTGGATTGAAAGTGAAATAATCCTGAATAGCCTGAAGTATTTTGGGTTTATGAGTGTCATTAAGGATAATGTCGGAATTCATACACCATCTGGACTGTTTAGTCAATGAAGAGGTACATTTAAAACAAAAGAAATCATAGCGTGGTCTGAAATGTCGATGGTACCAATGGTAGGGTCATTTGCAAATTGAATAAGGGAAGGGGAAAGGAAAAAATAGTCTATTCTGGAATGGGAATTATGAGGATTGGAGAAAAAAGAAAATTCTTTACCAGTTGGGTGGTGTAATCGCCAAATGTCAGCTAACTGGGTGGTTTGAAGAAAAGTCTTAAAGGCATGAAAAGTCTTGGAAGGTCGAAATCGAGATGTAGACAGTCTATCCAATAAGGGATCCACAAAAATATTGAAATCACCCCCAAAAATCAATGGAGCATTTCCCAACTTTAAAACTTCAGACGTAACAGTGGACCAGAAAACAGGATCCTCTGACGTAGGGCCATAAACATTAATCAAAAAGAAAACAGAGTCATGAATTTTAACTTTAGCTATAATATATCTTCCATCAGAGTCTGAGATCTTATGCAAGACCTGACAATGCAACCTTTTGGCAAAGAAAATAGCGACCCCATTCTTTTTACCTGCAGCAGGTGAGGATACAATAGAGTCCACCCACTTTTTGTTCATATAACTCAAAACTTTATCATCAACATGTGTCTCTTGGACAAAACAGATGTCTGCCTTAGAATTACCTAAATAATCCCAAATTTTTAAACGTTTTACTGGATGTCTTAAACCTTTTACATTAAGAGAAACAATTTTAATATTATGAACATTAGCCATTAGGATAGAAGAGAAAGAAAAGAAATAAGTGAGAACAAGAAGAAGGTGGGATAAAACAGGTTAAGAGAGTAACTCTGATCGAAAAATAGGAAAGGGAGAAACAAAAAAGAGAGAGTAAAGCACAAACATACAACATAAATAAAGACATGGAAACGCACACCCGTTCCTCAAGCATGGCCAGTTACCGTTGGAGCCCATAAAGAAATTTAGTTATAAACCTGCAATAAGAACTCAGCGAGATGCAGTCAAGAATTAGGGTCTTGTGTATCCATTGATGGAGGAACCTGCTGTTCGAGGAAAAGACGAAGATCTTCTGGGCGCTGAAAAGATTTAGAGACATTGCCTTTCCAGACTCGCATTGTAGAGGGATCAAATAGTCCATATTTGAAGCCAAGGCTCCTCAGTTGTGGACGAAGAGAAGAGAACTCTTTACGAATAGCCAGTTTCTTTAGCAAAATCCTGATGGATGAAGATTTTGGTTCCATTCACCAGCAATGATGGTATTTCACGAACAGCTTTCCGAATAAGAACCAGATGATGGTGACGTAGGACCTTAAATATCATCTGCCTTGGTTTTGAATGACGAGGATTACGATGTGACGGAACTCTATGAGCCTTATCAATTTCAAATTTTTCTGCGAACTTAATATTCAAGAGACCAGGCAAAAGAGATTCAAGATAAAGCCGACAATTGGTCCCTTCGATTTCTTCAGGCAAATTAAAGATGCGCAGATTGTATTGCCTATTGCGATTCTCTAAGTCCAGCAGCTGAGAATGCATTGGAATAATTCTGGCCATTAAAGGTGTAAAAGCATCCAACTTATTCTTATTATCTTGGATTTTAATGGTATTATCTGACACCTTCATGGACATAGAAGCCATATCTTTACGATCATTTTTAACTTCTGAGGCAATGGAGTCAGTATTTAAACGCAAGGCTTTAATTTCTTCCAAAATCAGAGCCAAAGAAGGTTCCGAGCATTCCACCACTTTAGATTTTGTTGGAGGAGGGGAAACCTGCTGCTTCCTTTTATTTGTGGGAGGATTTTTTGAATCCATTTTGAGGAGAAAAAATGTTCCTTAATATGAATAAAATAGACTGAGACAAAATTATCTCAAAATGTGATGAAAATTGTTGTAAATATGGACCAATGCAGTAGAAAACAATGAAAAATCCCAGGTGCAGCAGCTAAACAGAGCTGTAGGCGAAGCTAGGCCCAAGCCAGCCTCTTTCTTAATTAACTCTCCGCCCCCAGGCTCACAATCTCGGCAGGAACTCAAGGAGCAGTATGGAGCAGAAGCATGGGACGTGAGGAGAAAAGTCCCATCGATTAAAATCGCCGGAAAAAAAACTCACAGGTGAGGAGAGGCTTCAGCAGGCAAGCGCTGGTGATTTCGTTGTGTTTAATGCAGGAATTCGTCGTTAATTTGAGCTAAAAGCTCCTGGAAATTACGGAGCTCCGGTGGCGGCGGCCATCTTGGTTGACGCGCTCGCGCGTCTCCCCTTTTCAGTGAATTTCTAAGGTTTTTTAAATGCTAATTTCTAACTATAACATGGCTCAAACCTATGGTTTTTTAAATGCTAATTTCTAACTATAACATGCCTGAAACCTATGTTTTTTTCAGTGAATATATATGTATTCATATATTTAGTTGGGTTCGATCGACTCTTTATAAAGTCTGTAATGAGTCTCTCTAACCCAATTTTAAAAATTAGAACGTTTTGCATGGCTTTCATGTCCTCCCCTTGGTCCAATTCACTTCCATGGAAGACATACTCCTGCTTGAGCGAGTGCTCTGATTGACTGCCTGCAACATGAAGAGAAATGTTGCAGGCAGCCATTACAGGACATGGGGACGAAATTCCCTTTCCTGAGTTTATTATCAAAATATAGTATAAGGGGGCATGGTAGGGGATGTACAACCCCTCTAGGCACTGTGGTGAGGACCCAGAGGCCCCCATTAGGGGAGGGGGGGGGGTCAGAGAGAGAGAGATAATACACAATAATATAAACCCCTCTTTTATCCCGCCACCTACTCTTCTTCATCCTAATAACTGAATAACATATCCACCACTCAAATGACTTCATATTTCACTATACTAATTTTCAACACTAATCGTTTATGGGTTCCGGAGTAGTGTGCTACTCACCAGAAAAGCGCTTTGTTGTAAATAGGATGGTGATAGATGACAGGATACTTCTAGTTGATAACATGTAGATTTATTGTAGGACACAGCTGAGTACAAAACCTCGCCAGCTGACCAGACCATCAACCGACACAGGTAGAACACTCTGGTACAGGTTAGAACACTCACAGGTATTCAGGAAGGCTGAGAAGGTGAAAACACTAAGGAAGGGTGTTAGATCTGGGATCACCAGACTACATAGGGTAGCTTGGCGCGAAGTGGGTAGGTCTATCCCAAAGGCAATAAGTGTTAAGCTTGCGTAGCACCCTTACAGTAACACAGCGTCCATCCACTCAAAAATGACACTACACCGTAATTTTTATAAAAGTAGAAAAGCTTGTCTTTTCCTCCTTAAGTTTATTCTCAAAGTGCGTTTTTCCTACTGATTCTACACCTCACATCCCATTTCTCTTAACTTCTGTGGAAAAATGCAGTCTCAAATCCGGTGTTACTAATGAGTCTTAGTTATCATATTGAGGAAATATAGATTTTTGGTCAAGTAATGTTCCCTAACGCGTACCCCACCGTCTCCATGTACTAGCTTGAAGTGCATGTAATTTCCCTCCTGTGCCAGCTATGAAGACGCAAATACATTTGCGTCCATCTTTAACGTGTCCTCTTTCAGATCCGCCATGAACGGATTGAATATTCAGTTTCTAAATATGCTATGCCAACGTCTTTTTGTGGTATACTTTACACGTTTTTCAGCTCTGGCGAAGTAGGCCCTGATTCTGCCATCGAGCCTCTTTTTCCTGCCTTCTGACTCTGAGGGCCTCAGCCCAGGCTGCCTCTGTACCAGTGACCCCTGCCTTACTTCTTGCGCGGCTCACGGCGCTTAGCTCAGCCTACTGCCTGCCAAGACTGTATTCAACCTTCGATTTATCTGCTCCACTCCTCGGAAATACATTCCTGTCTCGTCGTTCAAGTAAACATCCTCCCAGCTGCAGGAGCAATGGGCCCGGCCTTTCTGTCTCCGTGCAAGTAATTCATAGACTCCGTTGCCATGGTAGGCCCATGCCCCCTCACCTCTCATGCAGACACGTAGACACAAGACGCTTATACACGCACTCACAACCAGTATAGAATAGCCTCCGTCTGAGAGACCTTTCCCTTCCAGATACTACAGTTCCTTAAACATAAGATATCAGATACGATTTGGGATTAGGTTGGTCTGACATCCCAGACTTATGTCTGCACTTGTAGGGCTAAATGTCAAGTCCCC
This sequence comes from Lissotriton vulgaris, assembly GCF_964263255.1. Classification (NCBI taxonomy): domain Eukaryota; kingdom Metazoa; phylum Chordata; class Amphibia; order Caudata; family Salamandridae; genus Lissotriton; species Lissotriton vulgaris. The sequence continues at coordinate 82,260 of NW_028251639.1, read as the reverse complement.
TTCACCCTCCAGTTATACGTCAATCACACGTCATACTGCTGCGCGCGCATCTCTGCCATGTAATTCTGCTGACACTGCAGGATTCTCTTATGGATCCACCTACTTGTGACATCATGATAAATGACGTTTCTAGTACACGCCTTCATGCACGCCTATTGCAACGCCTTTTTCTGTTACGTATGAACATTCTATCTCTCTTTTCAGCTGTTACGCCTTCTGCATATGTCTTACTGTAATGCATTGACTATATATATGAATAACTGTCAATAAAATGTTGTCTGTCAGTCCCTTCCCGAACCTATGTGGTGACGGAATGGTATGCCACCTTGGCTCGAGCCAAATACCCAATTCCTTTTTAAGGAATAAAACCCTTTTTGAGTAAACCTCAATATCACGGATTTTGCCTCTTATTTATCTGAGTTATTCGTATTGACTTTACCGTATAAATTAAGCATGGGTAATTAGATTTTACCACAGAACTGGCGCCCGAATAGGGACCCCTCCCCCATCTCACGCGCCGGCGGTGCGTTGCAGGCCTGGCCCCCTGCCACAGCCGGACGGACAACTACGCGTACCCGCAGGATTTCCTGTATCTCCCTCAGGCCAACGGAGGTGACTGAGGCTGCGATCGACACCCAGACGAGGCGGTGAGGAGTGCGGAGGATCCCGACCAGAGCCTAGCTGAGAGAGCAAGATCCGAGGTATACGGAGGCCCACCAGGTTCCAAAGTTCCGAAGTATCTGTGTCACGAGTCGAGTCCGAATCCAGTCCGAGTCCAGTCCAGTCCAGAGTTTCCGAGGCCTTCTGTTTCCGTGCTTCCCGGTGAGTACCGTTGCTAGGGACGCATCTAGACGTGCGCATTAGTTTGTGCCGGTCAAGACAGGTCTGGGTACACAGACCTGGTCTGCACTGTTTAGCAGTGTATCTGTACTGTTTAGCAGTACATCTAGTTTCACGCAGTTAGTAGGTTTGTTATAATTATCGTTGTTCGTTTTGAAATGTTTTAATGTGTCATTCAAATGTCGTGGTATGAGTGAATGTTTGATCTTCTTTATTGTGATTATTGTGTTCGTGTTCAGTGTGTTCATATCTGAGTAAGGACCAAGTAGCTAGATTTCAGGATGCCGTTATTCTCCAAATTAAGACAAATAAAAACTAGAAAAGGGGTATTAGAAGAAGCCGTCCCCATTCCACCTAGGGACACTCCAGGGTACTTTATGTACCACAAGCATGGCCTAGATGCCGTTTTATTTCTCGACTTATGGGTGGATTACACTAAAGACCTATCAGAGAATCAGAGATGGCCCGCTGCTGGGACATGGGATGCAGATTGCATCATGAGAGTAGAGGAAGCGTTATGGAAAAAGAAAGCCAGACAGTCACAGAAAGATGCCATTGAGCTATGGCGTAAAGAATCGCATAGGCGCACAGAAAAAGCACACAGATTAGAAGAGAAAAAGAAGGAGGAGCCTGAAAAGACTCGAGAAAACGCATTAGTTGAGGAAGGTATCCGAGTAAAATTAGAACAAGTAGACAGACAGCGAAACACACTCATGAATGGCATGTATCCCCTCCTGACTGAGGGTTTGCCTAAAGCCACCCCGGAAGTCCCGAAAAACCTACCACCCCCACTGCTCCCGACTAAAAAGCACCAGAAAACAGCAAAGGACGTTTTCCTTTCTTCCTATCTAGACGATGTAGCTCCTGCATATGTTAATACCGTACCGCCACGCACACCTCCGCCTGGCGGCCAAGATGGTCAGGCCCTACCTCCCCGACAAGCTACTCCTCCTCCCGCTGTTCCTCCTGGTCTTCCAATCCTCCTTCCACCTCTTCCTGGACCTGCACCCCTTGATATGGCCCCAACTAACCCCTTCGGAGCCGGCGCCTCAGGTGGCGCGTCCGGAGGAGAGGTAGGTTTCCAGACCCCGCCACCCACCCATCGGATGACTTTTAGAGAACAAGCACAACAACGTACACCTAGAACAGGCGATATTACCATCTATGGAGATCGTCTTGCAGATTGTAGATATGATCCAGTACCTGGAAAAAAGAATGATGAAAGAATGTTGCTCGCATCAGTACGATTGCGGAGAGTCACGAAATTCCTATTAACACTACCTGGAATGATAGATCATCTAGATCGAATATATCGGTTTGTCCAGACAGGAGTAGGGCCTGAAAGTATTAAGGAGGCCATGGCCTACCAGAAAGTAGATACTCAAGCCAAGATATTACGGTTTCTTATAAACTGTTTCATAAGAGAAGTGGATAGGCCGGGTATGAACCCGGATGACGTAAAGGCACTCCCAGGTGGGGCCAGAATATAGCAGATGGGAATCATGACAAACAGGCCTGTATAGAAAATATGTACCGAAGAATCAGAACTGCAATAAATAAAATGCATGAGAAAAGACAGCCACTACCGGAAGTAGATTCAGACAAGCATGAATCCTCGGAGGAGGAGGAGAACGAACAAGAAGAGACACCAGAGCACACACAGACACCGGCTAGAGAAATGATAGCTTATGTAGATAAAGGAAGACCGTTCAATAATTCAATGCGCCCAGTGCGTCCAGAAAGTAAAAGGATTTTTCAGGAAGCCATGTGTAATCCGAGAACCCCTGAACACTTATTCCAGGCCACTGATAAAGTACTTCAAGAGCGAATGGGGTACCATGTACTCGATTCTATGGACGAACAAGAATTAGCCAGGTCAGCCGTGCAATGGGCTGACAATTCTGAGAAATATAGTGATGATGCGTTAGCACATACGTTTTTGAACCTGACACCGAGTGAACAGCGTTTAGCTGGTATATACATGATACAACACCTGCTCTTATTGTATAGAAGCCAACATTCCGATCCAGGCCCTCTTCCTGATATATTAATAGAACTGCTCATGAACAGGTGGAGTGGTCTGGGTACTGATCTAATTAAAGTAATTCTAGAACACTGTCACAAGTATAGTACCTTCTTATGTCCACAGATCAAATCAACACATGTCATGGAAAGAAAAATGTATTACATGGACAGACAGAATCCGTTGCGAGAAGTGCACCCAGTACAGAACGCAGACAATACGCTTAGACGCGTGTTTGTGTACACACCCATAACTAAAATGGAATTATTGGAGATGAAGAAATTAGTACCTAGTCATGATAAAGATCCCGCAGGTTTTCACCGTGAAATAAAGGATATGTTATTAATGGGCGATTACACTTTTCCAGACCTTATGAAAATATTGAAAGTATTACTGCCTCCAGGTATATACGAGAAACTCAAAGAAAAAGAGTGGGAGGTGGGAGACACAAAGATTGATTGGGCAGCATTAGAGGATGAAGAAAATACTCGCGTTCCAGGCCTAGGGCTTGGAGACAAAGTCAAGGCGTTACCAGGGTTGTTAGTACAAGTATTGCCACGTTTATTGAGTACGAAAAAGGAAGATTGGGGTGCAATCTCAGCCTGCAAACAGAAACCAGATGAAGACACTAGTGATTTCTACACCCGATTTGAGAAATGTTTTGGTATTAATAGCGGTTTGTAAGCAAGTAGCGAGTCATATCCACATCTTTTTGTAACGAAATTAGTCGAGAATTCCCTGCCCCAGGTTAAGAACAGAGTACTGAAAGTAGAAAGCACTTGGCAAGCTAATACTCCTTCACAAATGTTACAAATGTTACAGTACCATCAGAATAGACTTAGAGAAGAACAAGAACACGAACAAAGACGTATGAAAGATACAAAAATGAAAATGTTGGTTGCTCAGTCGGTTCCTGCCGACGGTCACAAAAAGGGTGCGACCCAGCCCAGTAATTCAACGGCTCCTGTTAAAGGGGTATGTAACTATTGTAAACAGCCAGGTCATTATATAAACGATTGTGCAGTTCTGAAACATAATATCGCCACGGGTAAGACCAAGGAGAGACCGCGTCCACCCAGACAAGATCAGGTTCAACAACAAGCACCCCAGAATATACAACATATTCCGCCTATGCCAGCTTCATCACAGACCGTAGCGATACCACAACAACAGCCTATCACTGCAACACAAAACACGACACAGCAGATGTACCAGTATGCACAAAATGATTACCCCGATTATCAACGATACACATGAAACAGCCTGGAGAGGGAGTTCCGCTTGCCTCTTATTGAGGTTCCTGTAGATCAAAGGGGTCCTTATGTACACAGTCAAGTATTAGGAAAAGACAGAAAGTTTCTTATTGATACAGGGGCAAGCAGAACCACGATAAGTCACAATGAAGTACCAGGGGCACCCCTCTCAGGCTCACAGAACGTGTCCCTTGGATTTTCAGGAAAACCTATTATTAATGAGGTATCACAACCTCTTCCTCTTGCAGTTGGTCCTTTGACACGAACTACAGATTTATTGCTTACGAAATCATGTCCAGAAAACTTGTTAGGCATAAAGACATTGAAAGCCCTAGGAGCTATTATATGCTGTTCTCCGGAAGGAGTACGATTGTTTTTGCGAGATTTCAAAGGCCATTATGTATTGAGAGACATGGATCGCAGATTACAGGATGTCCCTGCACACTTGTGGGCGCAAGGCCCCACTGATGTAGGTTGTATGCACATTACACCATATCGAGTCACACTAAAAGCAGGAGTGATATTACCCCGTATTCGACAATACAAGTTACCTCCAGATGCTGTAGTGGCTTTACTGAGAATCATTGACGAGCTCATTGCACAAGGAGTGGTTGTGGAAACTGACTCCAATGTATGTAATTCTCCTATTATTCCAGTTCTTAAACGTACTGACCCAAATGCACCACCTGTTTATCGATTAGTTATTGATCTGCGCGAATTGAATAAATGCATTGTGCCACAGTATCCTGTGGTCCCAGATATCTCTTCATTACTGACAGCTATTGATTCAGAAGCGACGTTCTTCACTGTAATTGACCTCAAGAACGCCTTCTTCAGTGTCCCGATCGATCCGGAAAGCCAATACTTGTTCGGATTCAGTTTAAATGGACGATCTTTCAAATTTGCACGCGCACCTCAAGGATTCACAGAAAGCCCCAGCATTTATAGTCAAGCATTGAAAAAACAACTCGACAGTATCCACATGCCAGTTAACACTGCCCTGCTTCAATATGTCGATGATCTGCTGATCACCGCTCGAAGCGAACCCGAATGTGAACATGCCTCGCTGACTGTTTTGAACTTCCTGGCTGACAAGGGGCACAAGGTGTCCCCTTCGAAACTGCAATTCTGTGTTCAGCAAGTTGTGTACCTGGGTCACTTGCTGTCCAAAGTGGGGAGACAGCTCACACCTGATCGCATTCAGTTAATTGTAAATATGTCACCACCCAAAACACAAAAGGAGGTGCGGGCTTTCATAGGCCTCACTTCATACTGCAGACAATGGATTCCCCAATATGCATTTCTAGCAAAACCACTCATTCAGTTGACAACACAGGAGGCAGCGACTTCGACTGTCCTCCCTTGGAAACAGGAACATACACAAGCTTTTGAAGACTTGAAGAAAGCCTTATGTCAAGCACCTGTTTTAGCAACACCATGTTACAGTAAACCTTTTACGCTTTTTGTCACAGAACGTGAAGGTACTGCCTTGTCAGTCCTCACTCAGGAACAAGCAGGTTCACACAAACCGTGTGCTTACTTTTCTAGCACATTAGATCCAGTAGCCCAGGCCCTCCCGGCGTGTTTGAAATCAGTTGCAGCAACAGCTTTAGCAATCAGACAGAGTGATTCCATTGTGTTAGGACATCCATTGACAGTACAGGTTCCACATTCCGTGGAAGTCCTTTTGAATCGAACACAGACTCAACACCTGACCATAGCAAGATTGACAGGTTATGAATTGACATTGTTTCAACCACACATAGAAATTAGACGCTGCAGTACATTAAATCCTGCCACGTTATTACCACTCAATGGAGTAGATCCATTGGCACATGATTGTATTGAAGTCATTACTATTACAACAAAACCCAGACAAGACTTGACAGATGTTCCACTATCAGATCCAGACCTGACACTTTATGTGGACGGTTCATGTATGAGAACAAAGACAGGTGAATTAGTGGCAGCCTACGCTGTCACAACAGACACCGAAGTTATTGAAACCAATTGTATCGACACCTTGTCAGCTCAAGCAGCAGAGCTCATCGCTCTGACACAAGCATGTATTCAAGCCAAGAATAAGAAAGTCAATATATATACTGATTCACGTTATGCATTCGGAGTCGTTCACGACTTTGGAGTCCTCTGGCGAGAAAGAGGTTACTTAACTTCTCATGGTGCCAACATCCAACATGGTCCCCTCATTCAAGCTCTGTTAGATGCAATACATCTACCCACTGGAATCTCTATCATGAAATGTAAGGCACATACAAAAGCTACCGATACCATCTCCCAGGGTAACGACCTGGCAGACCGAACAGCAAAGCAAACTGCTCAAAACCGAACTCATGTAACTGACCAGACACAAATAGTAGTACCGACACACTGCATGACAGTCAGGGATCCCGCACGTGATGTGATTGACATACAAACACATGCCACGCCAGATGAAATTAAGAAGTGGACTGAATTCGGAGGGATCCAAACAGACCAGGGATGGATGACGAAGGGAAAATCTACATGGTTTCTCCCCGACTCTATGGTTCAGGTTATCATTAACACGATACATAGTCCTGCACACCTAGGAGAGAAAGCAATGCTAGACAGTATTCAACACATATGGTCCAATAATAACTCACGAGCAGCAGCCAAGCAGAAAGTGCGTACTTGCATGATTTGTGGTCAGTTTAATCCAGTTAAAAGCATCCCCGTAGAGAAAGGTGGATTCCAGCCTCCCGAACACCCTTTTGAAGTCCTCCAGATGGATTATATCCAGATGGAACGTTGTCGAGGATTCAAATATGTCCTCGTAGTTGTATGTGCTCTTTCCCGATGGACAGAAGCTTACCCAGTCCCAGATTATACTGCTCCGACCACTGCCAAAAAGCTGGTTCGTGAATTCTTCCCACGGTATGGTTTGCCCCGTATCGTGTACTCAGATAACGGTCAGCCATTCTCATCCGAGCTTGTGAAACACATTACACTCCTGTTAGGCTATCAGTGGAAGTTCCACTGTGTCCGGCATCCCGAGGCAGCAGGTCTCGTGGAGCGCCATAATCAGACTCTAAAAATCCGACTTTCCAAGATCTGTAGAGAGAAGGGTGTTGACTGGATAGTTGCTTTGCCGGTTGCCCTCTTCTATATGAGGATGGTGGCCCATTCTCGAACTGGGCTATCCCCGTATGAAGTGGTCTTTGGTAGGCCACCGAATATGTGGGGGACGCCTATTCCATGTAAAATTACAGATGTTGACTGTGTTATGCTGACAGATTACCTTGCCTCCTTGATGTCTGCACTACAATCTTGTCGTTCACAGGTAGCTGCAGCCTTTCCCGATAACACCGAGGTGAAGCCCCACGAAGTGGTCCCGGGGGATTTTGTCTTCGTGCGCAACTTCGATCGGAGAAGTCCGTTGGAGCCCCGCTGGCAAACCCCGAAATTGGTTCTTCTAACAACGAGGACAGCTGTCAAGGTTGAGGGCAGGAAAGGGTGGCTGCATTCCAGCCACGTCAAGAAATTCCACGGACTTCCTTCGGACTTGGACTCTAAGCCCTGCCCTCCTACACAAACTGATTCAAAACTCCCTTTGGTTGAAAAAACCGCCTCTGAAGAATATAGACTAAAATTACGATCTAGCAAGTCAGACAGTTTAATTGTTTAAGTCCTCCCCTAGGTGAATCGGTTAAATTAGTTTCTGACATGTATCCCCTAGATCGAGATAGAGAGAGAGATAGACAAAGACAACAAAAGAAGCGTGCATATTGTAAATCACTTCGTAGTCACTGTATAGTGACGTTACTGATTATGTTTTTCTTAAGCCTTCTGATTATTGCTGCTAGTATCTTGCTGCACATCTACTACCCTATTTTCAAGCATGCACAATCTGCTTATAACGTCACTGCTGAACATTCTTTTAGTGAATTACCCCCCCATGAATTGTCTTACAGACTTGCGCTGCGCAACAACACTTTCATTAGTATGTTACATCACTCCCATCAGACTAATAACGCTACCAATTGTTGGATATGTGGCCGACTCCCTCCCTACCAGAAATACAAGGGAGTTCTGCCCCTCTTTCCGTACCCGTTCACTCACAATGGTTCATGTGGCGCGTGGTTTAAATTGATTAATGCCCTAGATCCTGATACTGCTGTATATGAAGGAAGCTGGGTTTGGGGAAACCTGAACTTAGTCTTGCTTAAAGCCTGCTACCCTGACAAGGAGGGACTTCCCGTTGGGACAGGAACTGATTTAGAAAATGAAGTGTATGGGTTAGGTAATTACACCGTTAATTTCATGATCCTAACAATTGAATCTGAAGCTGCACCAGTCTTACCAGCTATGTCAGTATTACCAGTCACAGGCGAATTATGTGTCCGGAAAAATGGTTCAGTACATTTAGGTCATGGCAAATGCACTACTGTGGTCGAATTCAGTGACCAAGGCAAATCTAAATTTAGAGCTTCACGTCATTCCTATTTTGTTTGCGGCCATACCGCATACATACGCTTACCTCTAGATTGGGATGGTACCTGTTACATTGCATTCCTTTTGCCACCTGTTTTCCTAGCCCCTCCTGATTATCATAGAAATACTAATCTAGTAAACCATTGACTCCGAAGAGATCCCCCGCTTGTCGATTACACTGAAACGGCATGGGAGCAATATACAGACTTCAATAAAGGTTTCTTCCCCTAACTAGGTGCTGTTTTTAATAGTAAACTGATACGCAGATTAACCAGAACTCTCGAAGCAGTAGTGAATGAGACTACTTCAGCTCTAGGTAACCTAACGGAGGAGCAGTCCGCTATGCGGGTTGTTGTTCTTCAGAATCGTCTCGTTATTGACGTCATCTTGGCAGATAGGGGTGGAGCTTGTAAGGTCATCGGGTCAAGTTGCTGTGTTTTCATTCCAGAAAACGCGCCAACTGTATATAAAGCTATCACACGTCTTCATAAAATCGCAAGTTTGATACACCAGAATCCAGGCACCTGGACTTGGTCCGGTTGGTTTTGGACAACGTTGACCGCTTGGGGATGGAAGATCCTATCCTTCCTAGGCATTGCCCTTCTCATAGTATTCAGTTGCTGCTTGTGTCTACAATGTGGGCCGGCGATTTGTGGCCTGTGCGCCACATCATGCATTCCGCATTCAAATTCTCATTCGAAACGCGAAAAGAAGAAAGAAGAGCAAATGATGTTACGTGAACAGATTGATCGATTCATGAGGATCGATGTATCATGAAGGGTCCGTAGGGAACAAGGAGGGAATGAGGAAATATAGATTTTTGGTCAAGTAATGTTCCCTAACGCGTACCCCACTGTCTCCATGTACTAGCTTGAAGTGCATGTAATTTCCCTCCTGTGCCAGCTATGAAGACGCAAATACATTTGCGTCCATCTTTAACATGTCCTCTTTCAGATCCGCCATGAACGGATTGAATATTCAGTTTCTAAATATGCTATGCCAACGTCTTTTTGTGGTATACTTTACACGTTTTTCAGCTCTGGCGAAGTAGGCCCTGATTCTGCCATCGAGCCTCTTTTTCCTGCCTTCTGACTCTGAGGGCCTCAGCCCAGGCTGCCTCTGTACCAGTGACCCCTGCCTTACTTCTTGCGCGGCTCACGGCGCTTAGCTCAGCCTACTGCCTGCCAAGACTGTATTCAACCTTCGATTTATCTGCTCCACTCCTCGGAAATACATTCCTGTCTCGTCGTTCAAGTAAACATCCTCCCAGCTGCAGGAGCAATGGGCCCGGCCTTTCTGTCTCCGTGCAAGTAATTCATAGACTCCGTTGCCATGGTAGGCCCATGCCCCCTCACCTCTCATGCAGACACGTAGACACAAGACGCTTATACACGCACTCACAACCAGTATAGAATAGCCTCCGTCTGAGAGACCTTTCCCTTCCAGATACTACAGTTCCTTAAACATAAGATATCAGATACGATTTGGGATTAGGTTGGTCTGACATCCCAGACTTATGTCTGCACTTGTAGGGCTAAATGTCGAGTCCCCTTCACCCTCCAGTTATACGTCAATCACACGTCATACTGCTGCGCGCGCATCTCTGCCATGTAATTCTGCTGACACTGCAGGATTCTCTTATGGATCCACCTACTTGTGACATCATGATAAATGACGTTTCTAGTACACGCCTTCATGCACGCCTATTGCAACGCCTTTTTCTGTTACGTATGAACATTCTATCTCTCTTTTCAGCTGTTACGCCTTCTGCATATGTCTTACTGTAATGCATTGACTATATATATGAATAACCGTCAATAAAATGTTGTCTGTCAGTCCCTTCCCGAACCTATGTGGTGACGGAATGGTATGCCACCTTGGCTCGAGCCAAATACCCAATTCCTTTTTAAGGAATAAAACCCTTTTTGAGTAAACCTCAATATCACGGATTTTGCCTCTTATTTATCTGAGTTATTCGTATTGACTTTACCGTACAAATTAAGCATGGGTAATTAGATTTTACCACAATATCATCACTCCATGAATGGGTTGCTGAACAGTTGCTATTCCAGTATCTATCTCATTCACATACAACTTTGATGAAAATTAACCCCTTCCACGCTGATGACGAGCTGGGCTCGTCATGACGTAGCCTCCTCGCACGCTGATGACGAGCCCAGCTCGTCACGTAACATGCGCTTTTAAAAATCTCAGCGTACGAGCGGAATTCCGCTAGCGTGCATGAGGTTAAGACTTGAGTTATCTAGCAATGAGTCACATTTAGTAATAACCAAGCAGTGCCTGAATCCTTTAGTACGCTAATACCAAAATTCAAGTTAGAAGCTCATTTCCTTTTACAGAATACACTCTGATTTCATTTGTACATTTCTTACAACTTGGCAGCTTAATCATAAATCAAAATAAGAGTTGGTCACTGAACATGCATTGACACAAAAGGTTTACAATTTTACCCCAATGAATACGCTGCTTTAAGTCATTTATTCTTCAATAGTTCCTGGGGTTAAGTTTAATAAAAGCAGTTCTGTAGTTAACCTCGAGTTCGATGACTCTTTGTGCAGACTAATGAAATCTCTACTGTTTGTCTTGACAATCACAGTTTTCCTGTTGGGCCACACACTTTCCTTTGTTTAACCTGGGCAAGAAGACTTATAAACACCCGACTCAGCCGAAGGAGGTTGTATACTAATTTTCCCTCCTTGTGCCTGCAGCCAAAATCCTTGCTTACTTGTCTCCCCACACACTGCTGGATCTCAATCAGCCGAGGCCAGCAGTCTGAATAAACTCGGAGTCGATCCGGGCAAGTTGGAAGTTAATTCTGACCTGGGTTGGAAAGTCGGCCACTCCCTCATCAGTAGACTCTGAGGCACTGGAGCGCTTCGGCGTTTCTGCTCACTTCCCTCTTTCCGCCCCTCGGAGGTTCGACTCCTCCCTTCCTGGTCTCTCTCACTCTTGCCCACCGCTTCCGGGTCTAATTTCTCTTATGGAGGCGGGTCGGCTTCCACAACACGATTTCCCCTGCCCGACAGGCGCCGCACAGACAGAGAACAGGTCGCGCCTGCTCCACCTTTCAGCCTACCCTCAGTTACCTTGGCTGTGGCTGTGGCTATGGCGGGGTGGCGCTGCTGTTCACAGCTCTTCAGCGCCGTGACCCCACCTCACAGGAGCCCTGACGGCTCGGCCGAAATGTGCTGCTCCGGTGCAGGGCAACGGCCACCGCTGGGAACACAGGCCGGTTCCGGTAAGTTACTGCCGCAATAAGTAGAAGAAGGAGAGAAGGGGAAGGGGGCAGACTCCGACTAGGCTTGCAGTCGCGTGGGGGAATCTCAGTGCCCTGCCACTAGGAACCACCAGGAAGGGGATCGATTTCACGGGCGTTCTCTTGCGATTGCCCCAATAATAAGGTAGTCCCCGCCACACTTATTTGTTACCTCCACTTAAGTCTCGACCAGCGTTCCTTGCTGGGGGGGAGGGGCGGAGGGGGGGGGGACCCTCCTCTCAGGTACCTCAAAGATAACGTGAGAACACAGCTCCGCCGGGATAGATCTGAGGATGCGGGGGGTATCAGCCAATAAATAGGAAGCAGCCCCCAGAGGCTATCAGATCTTCTTCTATTGCGCGCCCACCTCCTCACTCCTCAGCCTGGACTCCAGCTCGCTCTTGTCCTCAGTGTCACCTTCCTCAGTTCTTCTCACACGATACACCCAAAATGGCTGACCAACATTCCGCCTTTTATAGGCTGACCCCAGAGTGTCCAGAGGAGTCCAGAAGGTTCTGGAAACCCTCATTCTGTCCTATGGCCTTAGACCCTGAGGTGACAGTTATGGCAGTTGGAAGCCACCATTTTGTGGATCCTGTGGTTTTAGTCAGGAAGGCACCTAGGACAGAAAACTATAGGGTCAAGGAGTACCTAACCCCTAGGACAACACCTAAAAATTCCAGTGGACATAAAAATAAAAGGAATTGAGAGGCAAAAAGGGGACAAAAATAAATAAATAAATAGGAGGGACCACCCAAAGGGCTGACAGGTCTAACAAAGGGCTAATGACTACTGTCAACCATATTACAAGAAGAATCAATGTACAACACATCTCCCTCCTTTACAGAAAAGAAATGAAACAAACATAAAAATAAAGCTTGATGCATGGGAGACAACAACAATAATAATAACAGAAAGGAGGCCTAAGACGACTTGAACTAATTTTTAGTTCATGAAGGCAAAAGAGCATATTAGGGCAAAGAGTGTAAAAGTGAAGTGTGAGGTGAGACACAACACTTAAAACAACTAATAGGCATCACCACTACCTACTCCCCTTAGACTGACAAAACAGGAAAAAGATAGTGCACTCCCTCCAATCTGTCTTTGACCAGCAAAACAGGAAGAGACAGTCCACTCTCTCAAATCTGTTTCCGTCCACCAACACTTTACGCTCTGAGTTGAAGATAGAGAGTTCAACATACGCCTTCGTGCTTTATAGATACCACATTCTTACATAAACTTTGAAGATTCCAAACGTAGGTACTCCTGAAGATTACTAAGTGCAGTATCACAAGCGATGTAAAGAAATTCATTTTCCTTCTTGAAACTTTCACTTCAAAAGATGGATTCGTCCATCCTTGCTGTAAATCTTGGAACCTTTGTCCCAAATACGGGCTTTCCGACTTTGCCTCCGTTGTGGACTTCTTGTCCAAACTCTGACCTAGGACCACTGTTCCCATTGTGGACTTTCTGTCCAGACTCTCACTTGGGACCTTTGTCCCCGTTGTGGACTTACCGTCCAGAGTCTCACCTGGGATCTCTGTCCCCGTTGTGAGCTCACCGTTCCGAGTCTCACCTGGAACCTCTGTCCCCGTTGTAAACTTTCCATCCAGAGTCTCACGTGGGACCACTGTCCCCGTAATGGACCTATCGCCGAGACTCTCACCTGGGACCACTGTCCCCATTATGGACTTACCGTCCAGAGACTCACGTGGGGCCAGGACCTTTGTCCCCATTGTGAACTTACTATCTAGAGTCTCACTTGGGACCTGTGTCACCGATGTGGACCTTCCGTCGAGACTCTCACCTGGGACCTTTGTCCCGGTTGTGAACATTTTGTCCATCTTGCAAACTTGACTCCACTTGCATGACCATTGTCCATACTCTGTTTCCATACTTTGTTATCTTTTACTTCTGTCCCCTCGCTTCTTTGGCTCAGTTATGGATTAATTTTGCTCTTCACTTTGGCTTTCAAAGGTTACACGCACCGTTAGATATTGGCCATTTGTCCTTAAATTCTCTGTCTTATAGATCCTAAGAAACGTTCTTGTATTGAAATGTCCTTTTCACGATATTGCTTACTTTGCTCTCAAATTCCCTGTGCAGATCCTGGTTTTTAGAAAAACAAGTCAAATAAAAGTACTTAATAAGTCCACATGATGACACTGTTGTGAAAGGATCCATACCAAAAACTGTCCTTGAAAATACGAGTGGACAATACTGCCGTGTTGAAAGTTGTTAAGTGAAAGAATATTGACACTGATTGAACCAAACACTAGCAATGGATATGAGAACCACGAGAAATCCCTTCAGAATGTGGAACTTAAATGAAGCAGTTCAACACGCACACAGGAACAAAAAGATTTCATGAAGCTCACTTACTTAAACTCTCAGCATAAACCTTAGAGCGCATCACATTCTTGCCTTTGAAAGTTCATCATTTGCATCCAGGGACGAACGGTGTTACAAGAAAAATAACCTTGGTCTAAATTATGTTTAACACAAGACTATTTCATTGCGTTGTGCTCCGGAAGCTCAGTTGCCATGGGAACTAAAGTACATGGGGAAAACAAAATGGGTGCTTGACCTCAATCAATCAATCAATCAATCAAAGACATTTATAGAGCGCACTACTTACCCGGAGGGTCTCAAGGCGCTTGGGGGGGGGGGGGGTGCTGCTACTGCTCGAACAGCCAGGTCTTGAGCTTCTTCCTGAAGGAGAGGTGGTCTTGGGTCAGGCGCAGGTCGGGAGGGAGGGAGTTCCAGGTTTTGGCGGCCAGGTAGGAGAAGGACCTTCCTCCTGTAGTCGTTCTTCGGATGCGGGGGACGGCGGCGAGGGCGTGACTGGCTGATCGGAGGTGGCGTTTGGGAGCGTGGAAGTTGATGCGGTTGTTGAGGTAGCTCGGGCCTTGATCGTGTAGGGCTTTGTGTGCGTGGGTGAGGAGACAGAAGGTGATTCTTTTGTTGACAGGGAGCCAATGCAGGGGTCTCAGATGTCCGGAGATGTGGCTGTGTCGTGGGATGTCGAGGATGAGTCTGGCCGAGGCGTTCTGGATCCGTTGGAGTCTCTTCTGGAGCTTGGCGGTGGTTCCGGCGTAGAGGGCGTTGCCGTAGTCCAGTCGGCTGGTGACGAGGGCCTGGGTGACCGTCTTCCTGGTCTCGGTGGGGATCCACCGGAAGATCTTCCGTAGCATGCGCAGGATGTTGAAGCACGACGAGGAGACGGTGTTGACCTGTCTGGTCATGGAGAGGGAGGAGTCCAGGATGAAGCCCAGGTTGCGTGCGTGGTCTGTCGGTTTGGGTGCGGTGCCCAGGGCGGGGGGCCACCAGGAGTCGTCCCAGGCGGAGGACTTCCGTCTTGTCCGAGTTCAGTTTCAGGCGGCTGGTCGTCATCCACTCGGCTACGTCTTTCATCCCTTCGTGAAGGTTGGCTCTGGCGGTGGCGGGGTCGTTGGTCAGGGAGAGGATCAACTGGGTGTCGTCGGCGTAGGAGATGATGTTGAGGTTGTGTTGGCGTGCGATGGCCGCGTGGGGGCTCATGTAGACGTTGAAGAGGGTGGGGCTCAGCGAGGATCCTTGAGGGACGCCGCAGATGATTTCGGTGGCCTCTGACTTGTACGGTGGTAGGCGGACTCTCTGTGTTCTTCCGTCGAGGAAGGAGATGATCCATTCCAGTGCCCTCTCCTGGATTCCGACGTTGCTGAGGCGCTGCACTAGGGTGCGGTGGCAGACAGTGGCGAATGCCGCGGAGAGGTCTAGGAGGATGAGGGCCGCTGTTTCTCCGTTGTCCATCAGGGCTCGGATGTCATTGGTGGCAGCGATGAGGGCGGTCTCGGTGCTGTGGTTTGCTCAGAAGCCAGACTGTGAGGGGTCGAGGGCTCCATTCGTCTCGAGGAAGGCAGCCAGCTGTTTGTTGACGGTCTTCTCGCTGACTTTGGCTGGAAACGGGAGGAGCGAGATTGGGCGGTAATTCTTGAGTTCGGTGGGGTCCGCTGTTGGTTTCTTTAGTAGAGCGCTGAGTTCAGCGTGCTTCCAGCTCTCCGGGAAGGTGGCGGTGTCGAAGGAGGTGTTGATGATGTCCCGCAGGTGGGGTGCGATGACAGCGTCGGCCTTGTTGAAGACGTGGTGAGGGCAGGGGTCGGTCGGAGATCCGGAGTGGATGGAGTTCATCATTCGGACGGTGTCTTTGATGCTGATCGGACTGCAGGCGCGAAGGGTGGTGGTGGGGGGCGTTGGTGCGGTCGTGGCGTGCGTCGGTTGAGTGCTGAAGCTGTTGTGTATGTCCGTGATCTTGTTGTGGAAGTAGGAGGCGAGGGAGTTGCAGAGGTCTTGCGATGGGGTAATGTCGTTGTTTCCGGCGTTGGGGTTGGAGAGCTCTTTCACGATGTTGAAGAGTTCCTTGCAGTTGTGTGCGTTGTTGTCCAGCCGGTCCTTGAATGCAGTTTTCTTGGTGGCGCGGATCAGTTGGTGGTGTTTCCGGGTGGCAAGCTTGAGGGTGGTCATGTTGTTTGGTGTTGGTTTCCTTCTCCAGGCTTTCTCGAGGGCTCGGCAGTTCTTCTTGGAGCTCTTGAGTTCGTCGGTGAACCATGGGGCCTTCTTGCTGCCGGGTCTGCTGGGCGGGGTCCTCAGTGGGGCGAGTTCGTCCGCGCAGTTGCTGATCCACTTCGTGAGGTTGTCGGCGGCCTGGCTGGGGTTCGCTGAGCTGGCGGGAGGGTGCTGGCTCAGGGAAGCGGCGAGCTGGTCGGCTGTGATCTTGTTCCAGCTTCTTCGAGCAACCTGTTGCTGGTGGTGGTGGATCGTCGTTCTTCTGAAGGTGAAGTGGACGCAGCTGTGGTCCGTCCAGTGGAGTCCTGTGGCGTGGCTGAAGGGGATGTCTTTGCTGGATGAGAAGATGGCGTCGAGTGTGTGTCCAGCAAGGTGGGTAGGGGTGGACACCAGCTGCTTGAGTCCGAGGTTGGCGAGGTTGTCGACCAGGGTGATGGTGTTGCAGTCGTTGTTGTTCTCCAGGTGGAAGTTGATGTCCCCCAGGAGGATGTAGTCAGCGGAGGGGAGGGCATGCGGGCTGACGAAGTTGGCAATGTCCTCGCTGAATTGAGTGCGAGGTCCCGGGGGTCGGTAGATAAGGGTGCCTCTGAGGGTGGTCTTCGGGTCGGTGTGGATCTGGAAGTGTAGGTGTTCGGCGGTAGTCAGGGTGTCGTCGGTGTTGGTCGTGATGTGGATGGTGTCCATGTGGATGATGGCGATGCCTCCTCCCATCTGGTTGGCGGTGCGGTCCCTCCGGGGGATCTTGTAGCCCTCTGGGATGGCGATGGCGTTGTCGGGCGCTGAGGAGGCGTTCATCCAGGTTTCCGTGAGGAAGGCAACGTCAGGAGCTGTGGTGTCGAGGAGGTTCCAGAGTTCGATGGCGTGTCTGTGGACGGAGCGGGTGTTGAGCAGGATGCACTTGAGGTGGTTGCTGCTGGTGCGAGGCAGGTCCGGATGCAGGAGAACTTGCAGGCGTGGCAGCTGAAGGGTCCGTGGGTGCGTCTCGGGGTGGCTCGGTAGCATCCCGGGAGTCTGCCGGTGTTGAGTGCGTTGAGGGTGGCGGCGTCGTACGTCCGGCGGGCGGGCTGGGGTCTGCGGGGACCAGGCCTAAGGTGTTACCTTAGGCGCACCTTCGGCGCTCAATCGGCGCTCCCCCTGCGCGCGTCCGCTGCACGGTCGCTCCGGGGGCGTCATAAGTGAGGAGCCGGGAGGGCGGTTCAGCTGGGTGGCGGGAGCGGGGCGGCCACTGGGCAGGAGGGGGGGCGGAGCGCCAGAGGGCAGTGGCGGGAAGAAGGCGGCAAGAGCAACCCGGAGGGCAGTCAAAGCGGGGGAGAGGGAAACGGAGGGAAGGGTGATCAGGCGGCGGGCGGGGGAAGCAACAGGCACACAGCAGGGGTACAGAAAATAAAACGGGGAAGCACCAGGCGTCAGGCACACAGTAGGGGTACAGAAAATAAAACGTGGAAGCACCAGGCAGCAATCACACAGTGACGTTACACGCTACGTGACGATGCGCGATGATGCAGCCAGCCTGTCAACATTGAATGATTACCTTCCACGCTGAAATGAAGCCCCACGTCACAATCGAGCATGCTGCTCCTTCGCTGACTGAAATGGAAAACTAAATGCGTCCTCATTTTCAAATTAGTCCTGGACAAGTGCAGATAAACACGGAGAGAGAATAACGGTAATTACAAGTACCAAAGACCCACGGTAGAAGAAGTTGAATATCATTTCTTCTTCACATACTCCGCTATGTGTATAAATCACTCGTTTGTGACAGCATGTTTCCGATTTTCTTGAGAATTGACTCTTTTCCCTCCCTGCAGCTGTGGGTTGATCTTTAAAAATACAACACTCTGCTCTATGCAGTTTCTCTAACATTTCATTAGTAAACAATGTAGGAAACAGAGGAGGAGAGATTTTCGTGAGTTATTTTTTCCTTCCTTCTTCAGTTGCAAAGCAGTTAAGAATAACTTTCGCTGCTTCTTAAACATGTTTCTTAACTTTTAAATGCGCTTCAAATACAAGCGGTTGATTTCTTCACTATACAAGGCGATTCAAAGATTTCTGGTTACACCACCGCTTATATTTTCTTACACCTTACTTCCTGCCACAGTTAATTTTGCGCCGTACTGCCAGAGATAAGCAATGCACTCACAGTTCTTTTCTTTTTTTGTCTTTTTTTTTTTTGAAAACCTTTATTATATCGTTCAACACAAGATACAAAAGTAACCCTGCAGCAGCAGGGGCTGGTACCACATGTATGTAACACGGATCAGTAATGCCAATCACACAGCTCTTCAGCCGATAACCCATGGTTCCGGCAGCGGTAAAGGATAGACGATGTATCAGAAACATTTCGAATCAAGGATATGAATAAGGTTTCATTTTATATTTAACCCCCCCCCCCCAGAACGAGATAAAGAAGAAGATACAGGATAGCCGGAGCTACACATTCGGAGGTATAAAATATGCGGGTAGGTGGTAAAAGCAGTCGTGGATTAAAATAGGCCAACAGTAAAAACGCGAGCGCCAGTAAGTTCACTAAGGGTAAAGAACTAAGCTGCCTATCTATCATCACAGCCACCCACTCCATACCCCGCCCACCCATATACATCAGGATGAAACCGAAAGTTATTGCGACCGGACCCTGCGAGAAAAAGAAGAAAAGGGGCCATAGAACACAACAAAGGCAAAATAACAAACCCCCCTCAAACCCCCCGCCCTGCTGCCCCGCAATGGCTACGGCCTACCCCACTAGCAGCGCGCCTGTCGCTCAGAAGAATACCCGAAAGAGAGAAGAGAAGAAAAAAAGGGGCCATAGAGCAAAACAAAGGCAAAATAACAAACCCCCCCCACCACCCTGCACCCCTGCAATGGCTACGGCCTGACCCACTAGCAGCATGCCTGTCGCCCTGAAGCATCCCTAAAAGAAGGAAGCGGCAGAGGAGGAGAAACAAAAACACACTCCCGGACTCCCCTCCCCCCCGCCAGATGCGACCCCCCGGAATCAAGTTCAAAAGAAAAGGCAGCGAAATACACAATCAATCCGGGGAAGTACAAAATATACCACCCGACTCCCGCAGTTCACAGGTCACAATCCCAGCAACCGATTGCTTTATTGTCCCGTGTCCTGAAAAGCCCCACAAGTTAACCCTGGCCAGTACGAGTGTTCACTGGAGCAATTGTAACCCAGGCCACAGCAACAGTGAGAGCGGTAAAGCTTTCATGGAAATTCAAGTCAGTACGAACAAGCCAATTAAAGGATAAAAGTTCACAGTCTACACAAAGCAAGCGAATAAAAGCGTGGCAGGATGATAAAACTCTCCAATAGTCACAGGTGATCTTGATGAGGCAGTCAAGGTTGTCCATAGTGATGTTCGGCAAGATAGGGCTCAAGCAGGGAACGCTGACAATGTTCACGGGCGCGCGATCTGTATTATAGGAATCCGCAGCGCCAAAGGAATCCGGCTCCTGCACAGGGACCACGAAGTCGGATATACGATGTTCCGTTGGTAGCACCGCTGGCTGCGATGATGGCAAAAAGCCACTGTCCGGTCTCCAGCAAAGATCGTCCATCGTTACCGACAGTGCCCGGTAGTTGACGATGATCTGGGAGTGGAGCGCTCTAATGGCCGCCATTACGGCGTGGAGCGGTGGCGTGTCTTTTGTCCCTTCCATCTCCTCACGCAAGCAACAGATCAGGATGCAGACCCCCGGAGGCCGGCTTCTCCGGGGTAGCAGGCAAATCTGGAGCGGACACCAACAACGGGCGCTCTCACCTCACGATGTTACTCCTTCGCCGCTGATCTGGGCTCCCGTCCGCACCCCCACGGCAAGCTACTGCGTCTCCAGGCGTCGGATACGGGGCCAGCAAACGATGTGACACGCCGTAGCGTGTGTGTTGCAGGCAGGATACGAAGTCGCCGTCAAAAACCAGGAAGATTATATCTCCGTTCTGGAGACCGGACAAAGCCCAAGGTTCCAGCCGATGTTGTTCAATTCCAGCCCGGATGGGTTGGAAATCGAGGCCCCGGCTTCAGCTCCGGGGTAGGCCAAGAATGAAACACAGCATATCTCTGTCACCCGGTGTGATAAAAAGTTTGGGATTGCCCCTTCAGAGTCAGCTACTCCTCACACATACGGGAGTCCGGTGTGAAATCAGGATAACTTGCAGGATATACGAGCTGCTGGCGGAGGTCGGCGGAGCCGGGAGCTTAAGTGGCCATCTTGCTTGCTAGCGTAGCTCCTCCCCCACAGTTCTTTTCTTGTTTTAATTTCCTCTTTGTTTTCCTTCAATCATCTGGTTACAAGCTTCCTCTAAAAGGGTTACTGGCAGAAGATAGGTGGTCCGCAGTGGGTTCTTTTTGCGAGGTGTAGCTCAGGCTGTGTTAGATGGTTTCCTCTCTGGTCTGGTCAGCAGAAAACGTCGCCAAAATGTTGTAAATAAGATGGTGATAGATGACAGGATACTTCTAGTTGATTACATGTAGATTTATTGTAGGACACAGCTGAGTACAAAACCTCGCCAGCTGCCCAGACCAATCAACTGACACAGGTAGAACACTCTGGTACAGGTTAGAACACTCACAGGTATCCAGGAAGGCTGAGAAGGTGAAAACACTAAGGAAGGGCTAATGACTACTGTCAGCCATATTACAAGAAGAGTCAATGTACAACACGCTTCAACACCCATCAGGGGGAACAGGTCTATCCCTCTGCTATCCTCCTCACTCCAAATAACTGACTAATATCCACCACTAAAATTACTATCATATTTCTCCATAGTAATTCCTCACTAATCCTCTATGGGTTTCCTGAGTAGCGTGCTTCAACACCCCATCAGGGGTAGCAAGTGCTATATAAATACAAATGTTTTTTCCTATTCTATCCTTCTGCTATCCTTTTGAAGCCCCATAACTGATTAACCTATCCACCACTTAAAATGTACTTGGATGTTTCACTATACTAATTCAACACTAATCCTCTATGGGTCCCGGCGTAGCGGGCTACTCGCTGAAAAAAGCGTTTTGACGCCTTGTCAGGGGTAGTAAGCGCTATACAAATGCAATTACAAGATATATATATCTCAGCCGCTTCCCCCATTCAAGCATGAAGAAAGGGACATAGCGGGGCTCGTCTGGACGCGTTATTCACAAGAATTCGGCATGACCAGTTTCGGCGCTCAGCCTTTCTCAAATGCCTGTCCATTGAAAAGAATTCCCTCTTAATGTCCAAGAGCTCCCCCCACCAAAATAGTGAAGGGCCCAGCTACAACTCGTTGTGCTGACATCCATTAGTTCCATGCCACGAACTACCGGTCCCATCATGCACCAGGCTTGAATATGACGAGCTGCAGCGGAAGTCTTTAACGGATATACTGGGGCAATAAGCATCCTTGGGTCCCCTACTTCCAACCTCATCACAAAGCGGCACCTCAGCTGGAGACACAACTATCATGAATGTGCCTCTCCACACAGTGTTGCACCCCAGATTTGAGGCAGCAAATCCGTAACCTCAGGTCAGTAGGGGGGTCATGGATTTCTGATACCTCTGACACAATTTTAGCTTCCACATGTAGTTTCCACTTGCCAGTGTTTTCCACGACCACTTTCAGGAAGGGTCCCTTTTAGCTCACCACAGGCTGTGCGCAAAACATCACAGCAGCTTTCACCATTCAAGAAAGAAGAAAGGGACACAGCGGGGCTTGTCTGGCCGCTTTATTCACAAGAATTCGGCATGACCGGTTTCAGCGCTCAGCCTTTTCTCAAATGCCTCAGTCCATTAAAAAGAATCCCCTCTTAATGTTCCAAGAGCTCCTCCCACCACAAAATGGTGAAGGGCCCAGCTGCAACTCATTGTGCAGACATCTATATATGTATATAATGCTTAAACGGTGACCAGGGCCACTGTACAAAATCAACCACAGTGCCTAGAGGGGCAGTGCATCCCCTGGGTCTCAAGTTTATACATGTGGGAGGGGGTGCCCAGCCCGATCCCTAGGCTGATTATGGCCCCCATCCATTGGTCCAAGACTATTAAAAAAAGGTGGGAGGGGAGGCACAGTCCCTCTCCCTGAGCCAACAGTGCACCCTGTGGATGCCATCCTCTGGGGCAAACACATAAGTATAGGTGAGGAGGTCACGTATCCTCCTACTCAAGACTTAGTAGGCACCAAGGACCTCATACCCAGTACCAGCTGATACTGTCAGAGCCCACCCCCAGGACAAAGTAGTTTCCCTGCAGGAAAAGCAAGTGTGCGCCCAACTGGCGGTAGCTTTGAAAATGCTCCTGCCAGGTGAGAGAAGATTGTTTCTCTGCTCGCACTCTTTTGGGCAGAGAAACTCTGATTGTACCCGCCTGGCAGGAGCTAGCAGAATCAGCTGCGCTCTCTGCACCCAGGATGTGTGCATGCTGCAAGCCGGCCATGCCTCCCCCACATGCCCCCACTCCCCTTTAAAAAAATATGAAGTCTCTGGGGCCGGCAGCCGCTCAGGCAGGGAGCCTGCATGCTCCCTGCCCTTAAAATATGTTTTGACCCAGTGCAATAGTATCTCCAGGACCGCTATTGGCTCAGGTGGGGGACTGCACACCCACTCCCCTTGAAAAACTGGAAAGGACTAGGGGGATGGGTTCCCATGCCACTATTGGGCCCGGAGGTAGGGTGTGGGGGGTAACAAACCACCATCCCCTTTAACAAAAAAGAGGGACTGGTGTCGCTAGGGCCAATATTGGCATGAGGGGGCTAGGCAACCCGTTTCCCCTTTAAATATATGTTTAGGCTCCAGCTGGATGGGGTGCCGGGGACCACTGTTGGCTCTTGGAGGAGGACTCTCCCCCTACTTAAATACATATATATTTTGAAAAAAGAATTGCTGGCTTCTGCCATGTCCTGCGGCTGCCTGGGTGGGTGTGGATGTTGCGGGATTGGCCATACGCCAGGCTCTGCAGCTAAACCCAGCTTCATTGCATTTGGCTGTGTGTGGCAGAGGGTTTGCTTTACGTTTGGCAATAAAATATTACTTTATGTCTAAAGAAAATAAAATGAGAAATTCACTAAAAAAACAAAGGTTAAAGTGATGTTATAGTTGTGTGAAAATATCAGTTTAGACATAATGTTTTAAACAAAAAAAAAATGCAATTCACTAGTTGAATTTAACTCTAGTAAGTATAACTCGTGCCCTACGGTAACAATAATTTGCACCCTCGACATGCAAAGCTAATTACCCCACGTATTACATCACTCACGACATGGTCTGTAACATCATTGATAACATCACTGCAACATTTGAAATAACATATTTACTGACAAAACTTTGCATGGCGGAAGGCGCGAGTTAAAGTTAATAGATAACTATTACTGATGAATTTCAGCGTTTTTGTTTTGTTTGTTTTGTTTAAAACGCTACTTTGTTACTATATATATATATATATATATATATATATGTATATTACCTACTGGCGGTCGCCAGTAGGTAGTTATAGTTAGGATTATTTTCAATAGGGAAATCGCAACATTCTATTGGGAATAACTTTGGCGCCGGTTGAGGAATCTGCCTGAAAATGTCCTCAAATTTGCCTCGCGGCGCTCCCGTCCTTGCCTGAAAGTTTGGGGGGGATTCGTGAAGCGTGAAGCGGGGGAGGAGAAAGAAGGGGGGGTCCCAAAACGTGTTTTCCCCATGTTAATTTCCATAGGGCGGTCGACCTCACTTTTAGCCCGAACAGCTGAATGGATTTCCACGAAACTTGACTGGTAGCCCGATGCGCCTTTGCTATGTCTCAAGATATGTGCTCCAGTGGATTTTGAGTAATTTAGGTTCAAAAATATATATATATCTATAAGCGCGCACCGGGGCGCTAACCAGCACGCTACGCGAGTTCGCACGCGGAAACCTGATTGGCTCTCGGGTGTCTGTCAACATTCCAAACAGTCTGGAGCGGCCGCCATCTTGTGTCTCGGTAGGATAGAGAAACAAGAGGTGGCAAAAACAAAGAGGGGAATGACCAAAAGCGGGCAGGATAGACCCCCCTGGCCCCCTAGGTTTGATGTGGGGGCCATAAAAGGGCCCGCGGGGCAAAAAAAATAAAACAAAATTTTTTCGATTTGCGCGGGGGGAGCGCCCGGTACGCGCACCGGGGAGCGGACCGGGGAGCGTACCATGGGGGAAAAAGAATGACAGAGTTTTTTTAAAATGTAGCCTTTTTTTAATAAATTGGAGGTAGTTCTGAAAAGAACAGTTTTTTTTCTTTTTGTTGTTTAATATTTTTTTTATTTTTTTGAATTTTTTTTACTTTTTTTGGCTTTTCTGAACAGTTTTATATTTTTTTTGTATTTTTTATGGGGAGAAACAAAAAACGGAATTATAAACGGCTCAACTGGAGCATAAAAAAACTGGGAAAAAATTAGGGTTTCTTCGGGCACTTGTGGTTATCACCAGCAATGTTGATGAGGGTAATACTCTTCTCACCATAAGTTATTGTTTTGCCACAATATATGCAAACGAATTTGAAATCACCAAACTTAGTTTGGATGTTTGGAACCATCTGACTTGCCTCTGGACCCGATGGAGTGGGTTCTTTGGTTGTTGAGGTGCTGGCAGACGATTGTGGAAGGTTTCTGCACAGTTCTCTCACCTCTGCTGCAGAATAGTTATTGGGGTGCAATCGTTGCATGTGCCAAATCATTGTGTGATTCCCAAATGAATATTTTTTTGCAGGGTTCCCCCTGGATAGTACAGCGTCACAGATGAGACAAGTCACCTTTGCAGCGTTTACCTTCTTTGCACCGCTTGGGATTTCAAAAAACTCCCATATAAAGTGCTCCTTAGGTTTATATGGGGCATTGTCTTCAGGCAGGAAATGCCTTCTCTCCTCCTCCTCCTCTTCTTCTTGACCACCAACGTGATGTTGTGGTGGTCCTTGTGGTGGTGGTGGTGGTGGTGCAGATGCTCCAGCGGCTGCTGCCACTGTTGCCATTTCTCTTACAATAGAGGCAGGTCTTCCTCACTCAAACAACAAAGTGAGAATGAGGAAAAAAGGTGGGGGCTTTCATCATTTGGAAAACAAAACTGTTCTGAACCAATGAAAAGTGTTATTTTCAGGTCACATGACCTGACGCGCTTACGCTACGCGCCCCGGGGCGCGACCTGTGGCGCGTACCGTAAGCGCGTCAGGGCGCGCCCTGGGGCGCTTACGTAGCGCGATCGTATGTGCTCCGGCGATTCCGGGTGCGCTTACGCCGTGCGTCATAACACGCATCACGCGGCTACGCGATACGTCACGATGATGTTTTCGTTCGCGGCAATAACGCTAACGGGGCGCGAACCGGTATGCGAACCGGGGTGTGGCAAAACTGCGCTTAACGGTAAGCGCATCGGTACGCGCCCTGGGAGCGCTCCGGGGCAAAAAAATAAAAAATATATACATAAAAAAATAGTATTACATAAATATACAATATAAAATTCATTATAAAAAATATTACATTTCATACCGAAAGAGATTTGCTATTAAAAAACCTATGAAATTCACTGAACAAACCATAAGTTTCACACCAGTTATATTTAGGAATTAGCATTTAAAAAACCTATTAAATTCACAGTAAAAACCATAGGTTTCATACCAGTTATAGTTAGCTGGAAATTTGAAAAAAAGATGTGTATATAGATGGTGGAATTACTGAATTGGTTGTTGTAACTGATATGGGTATCTCAATTTAAAAAAAAATGTAGTTTCTATTTTTGAATATGTGTTTCAAGGGTTACATTACAGTGAAAGGAGGTCTGTCACTCTGTCACAAGGATGGTGTCATCAGTGATGTCATGAGTGATGTCACTGACCATGTCATGAGTGATGTAATATGTGACGTCATCATCAGTGCATTGCACGCGCAAGTTCTAGTGATTCCAACTAACTATAACGTGGGAATTTCAATGGTTTTATGTCAGTAAAATTTCCAGCTAACTATAACTGGTGTGAAACCTATGGTTTTTTCTGTGAATATATATAGATTGATAGATAGGTTATGGCTGGCAACCAACCAGATTGGACTGCTCTAAGCCCCGTTGCACTTAATAATATATATATATATATATATATATATACATATATATATATATATATATATATATATATATATATATATATATATATATATATATATATATATATATATATATATATATACTAGCAGCCCGTCCCGACGTTGTCCGGGTATGGATTGCTGCCGGCCAGTAGTATATTGTTTTGTAGGATTTCGTTTAGATAGCATTTCTTATCTGTGACAGGCCTGTGAAACGCTCCGATTCACAGTGCACTGCTGATGCACTTAAGATTCCGCGTTCAGTAGTGTGTGAACTCGAGTTTCCCTACTTTATTTTTCCTTGCAATATTATATAGCGCGAACTCGACAACATGGCATGAGCACAATTTACATTACAGAAGAACACATTCATTTGTGGTAGGCACGGGGAGACAAAGCGATTTGCCTGGAATCACAGGATGTTGAGCTGATGCCGAGATTTGAACGTAGCTCCCCAGCTCTAAAGTTCGCAATTCTAGCTGGATGGGGTGCCGGGGACCACTGTTGGCTCTTGGAGGGGGACTCTCCCCCTACTTAAATACATAGATATTTTGAAAAAAGAATTGATGGCTTCTGCCATGTCCTGCGGCTGCCTGGGTGGGTGTGGGTGTTGCGGGATTGGCCATACGCCAGGCTCTGCAGCTAACCCCAGCTTCATTGCATTTGGCTGTGTGTGGCAGAGGGTTTGCTTTACGTTTGGCAATAAAATATTACTTTATGTCTAAAGAAAATAAAATGAGAAATTCACTAAAAAAACAAAGGTTAAAGTGATGTTATAGTTGGGTGAAAATATCAGTTTAGACATGTTTTAAACAAAAAAAAAATGCAATTCACTAGTTGAATTTAACTCTGTATAACTCGAGCCCTACGGTAACAATAATTTGCACCCTCGACATGCAAAGCTAATTACCCCACGTATTACATCACTCACGACATGGTCTGTAACATCATTGATAACATCACTGCAACATTTGAAATAACATCTTTACTGACAAAACTTTGCATGGCGGAAGGCGCTCTTTATAGTTACCTTAGGGCACGAGTTAAAGTTAATAGATAACTATTACTGATGAATTTCAGCATTTTTGTTTTGTTTGTTTTGTTTAAAACGCTAAGTTTGTTACTAACATTTTCACCTAACCATGTGTGTAAAATATACACTCCCTGAAAACTACCCCTAACCAAAGCTACGGGCAGAGATTATAATCTACATCAAACACACAAATTGCCTCTTTCTATTATTAAACTGTGTGGACAGAGTGTTTCACTCAAGAAACCTCACTGAACTAATCATAAGCAAACATTGATCTTAATTGTTATTCATTATTATTCAATTACGTACAAATACTCGCCAGTAGGTATATATAGTTAGGATTTTTTCCCTATGGGATTTTTGAAAATTCTATGTCTAATAACTTTGGCGTTTGTGGACGGAATCGGCTGAAATTTTCAGGAAAATGGCACATTTTGCTTCTGAGCAGCCCTTGAAAATTTGGGGGGGTTTCGTCAAGGGGGGGCCGAGAAAAAAGGGGGTTCCCAAAACGCGTTTTCCCCATGTTAATTTCCATAGGGCGGTTGGCCTCACTTTTAGCTCGAACGGCTGAATGGATTTGCACGAAACTTGGCAAAATTGTAGGGACTGTTAGCCCGATGTGCCTTTGCTAGGTCTCAATATATGTGCTCCAGTGGATTTTGAGAAATTAACGTTCAAAACAAGATATATATCTGTAACAGCGCTCCGGGCTGCGCTCCGGTCCGCTTACTTTTCGCGAAACGGAACTTTGCGAAGCGAAGCTGATTGGCTCTCCGGTGTCTGTCAACATTCTAAACAGTCCGGTGCGGCCGCCATCTTGTCTCTCGGTAGGATCGAGAGAGAAGAAGAGGTGAAAAACGAAGGGGGAATTTAATGAAAGGGGGCAAGGTAGACCCCTCTTGACCCCCTAGGAATGATGTTGGGGTTATTAAAGGGTCCCGTGGGGAAAATAACAAAAATTGATTTTTCACGGTAGAAGCGCTTCTCGGGCCGCGAACTGGGCCGCAAACTGGTAGCGAAACGGGAATTCGCCATTTTGTGTTTCGTTTTAATGAAATTACTAGGTATAAGGGGGTGCGGGAGACGTATCCTGATCCCTTATGTTTTCTGAGGGTGGCTGAGGAGGCTCCTATATGTTGATATATGTCTTCCAGAGGCTGTGCGGCCGCCATCTTGTCTCTCTGTAGGATCGAGAGAGAAGAAGAGGTGAAAAACGAAGGGGGAATTTAATGAAAGGAGGCAAGGTAGACCCCTCTTGACCCCCTAGGAATGATGTTGGGGTTATTAAAGGGTCCCGTGGGGAAAATAAAAAAAAAATGATTTTTCACGGTAGAAGTGCTTCTCGGGCCGCGAACTGGGCCGCAAACTGGTAGCGAAACGGGAATTCGCCATTTTGTGTTTCGTTTTAATTAAATTACTAGGTATAAGGGGGTGCGGGAGACGTATCCTGATCCCTTATGTTTTCTGAGGGTGGCTGAGGAGGCTCATATATGTTGATACATGTCTTCCAGCGGCTGTGCGTGAGCGTTTTTTTTTTTTTGCTGCGTGACGTCTGTTAACGTTCGATTCGATGGAAATCAGGAAGTGTTGACCGCCAATTTGTCACTGCGATAAAATATTTTGTTATAAATGAATCCTTATTGATAAACATTGTCTGCGCCATCTTGCCTTTTTTCCAATGCCACAATTTTGTCATGCACGGCAGCCATTTTAGATGCCTTGACCAGACCCACTCTCTGCACGCCGCCGATCCTCAGCACGGCTCCCCACCCTCGCAAGCATCTCCCCCACGCACTGGTCACCCCCGCTCTCTCTCTCATGCATGGGCCATAAACTTTCCCCCATCTGCGCTGCTCTTCCCTGAGAATCACACCCTGTGCCCGCCCGACACCTCCCTTTCACCCTATTCACTACCCCATACATGACAATAACCCGATTCAAGGCCCCATTCACCCGATTTTTTAAAAATATATAGTACTCCAACAAAGTAGGATTATAAAACTTTATTAACTTTATAAATATATTGAACGCAACAAAAACTGTAAATACATTTAAACATTTTTTTGGCAAAAAGAAGCAACAATGGTCAGTAGCTGTCTTTTGTGGGAATAGTCCCAAGGCAGCACAACGTGCTGAGTTCTGGACGGCACCCAGGTGATGTTACCTGGGTGCCGCACTGGTTTTTGGTTTCCTACAATGCAGCTCAGAAAAACAGCGTGGGGCGTCCCGGGTGGTGCGCGGGGAGGCCTCGTCAGTAGCGGTCTGTTGTGCGAATAGTCCCAAGGCAGTAGAACGCGCTGAGATGTGGATGGCACCCAGGTGATGTCCAGTAACTTGCTGCACTGGTTTTGGTATCATACAATGCTGCTCCCAAAAACGGCGTGGGGCGCCCCGGGGGGGGGGGGTCGTGGGGGAGGCGGCGTGAACGGGCGTCCCCAGGTGGAGGCTTGTCTGCTGTACTGGGGCGCCCCTTTACCGTTTCAGTTGCCATTCCGCCCGCTTTTTGCTACACTGTGCCTCGTCCTCCATTCAGCTGTTTATCGCCCGCTCTTGCGGCTACAGTGTCTCGCTCACCATGTAGTTGAGTTGCGCCCACTCTTGCGGTGCAGCGATAGGCGGCTGCCATTGGATTCTTAAAATGGCGGACGGCTCTCCGGATTTGGGCCTGGTCCACTAAAATGGCCCTGGGACACCTTGGAACTCGGACGGTTGCCTGCTAGGGCTTGGGCTCCATCCTCGAAAGCGTCCCCTCAGCCGTGAAGATTCTACAAAAGTCTTGGGGGCCCTTGACTCCTGCAGGCTTCCGGTGGGGAGCGGCTGCCATGATTGCTCGCGGAATGACCACGACGGAGCCACGAGATGGTGGTGCTCTCATGCTGACGCCAGCTTCAGTCTGAAACATCCAGAAACAAGGTGGGGCTTTCATCGTTTGGGAAAAAAAAATGTTCTAAACCAATGAAAAGTGTTATTTTTAGGTCATATGACCAAGCCTTCCATCTTTAGGAAACCAAAAGTAAAATGAACCAATGAAAAGTTTTATAAACAAGTCACATGACCTGTTATGCGGCATAGGGCTACAAAAAGCGTAGAAAATCCGTTGGCACGTGAGGCGGCGTCAGTAGCGGACCGATGTGCGAATAGGCCGAAGGCAGCACAACGCGCCGAGATCCGGATGGTACCGTGTTGGTGTCCAGCAAGTTGCTGCACTGGTGTGGCTATCCTACAATGCTGCGCCGAAAGTCGGCGTGGGGCGCCCCGTTGGCCTGTGAGGTCGCGTCAGTCAGTGGGGGCTGTGCGTCTCCCCCAAGATGGAGGCTCCTCGGCTGCAGTGCGGCGCCCCTTATCTTTTCACTCGCCGTCCAACTGAGTTGCGTCCGCACTTGTGGCTACAGTAGGCCAAAGGCATCACAGCGCGCCGAGATCTGGATGGCACCGAGGTGGTGTCCAGCAAGTTACCGCACTGGTGTGGCCATCCTACAATGCTGCGCCGAAAGACGGCGTGTCCAGCTGAGTTCCGGTCACTCTTGCGGTACAGTGACTCGAACACGCCGAGATCCGGATGGCACCGAGGTGGTGTCCAGCAAGTTGTCGCACTGGTGTGGCCATCCTACAATGCTGCGCCGAAAGTCGGCGTGGGGTGCCCCGTTGGCTTATGAGGTGATGTCAGTAGTGGACCGATGTGTGAATAGGTCGGAACCAGCACAAGGTGCCAAGATCCGGATGGCAAGTCCTGGATGTTGAGTGCCATAGTTGAGAGTTCTGAGCAGTGCTTGTAAGACTATCTGAAGCTTATTTGCACCTGCTGCAGCTTCACTATTGCCCGAGGTGGTGTCCAGCAAATTGCCGCACTGGTGTGGCCATCCTACAATGCTGCGCCGAAAGACGGCGTGTCCAGCTGAGTTCCGGTCACTCTTGCGGTACAGTGACTCGAACGCGCCGAGATTCGGATGGCACCGAGGTTGTGTCCAGCAAGTTGCCGCACTGGTGTGGCCATCCTACAATGCTGCGCCGAAAGTCGGTGTGGGGTGCCCCATTGGCTTATGAGGTGATGTCAGAAGTGGACCGATGTGTGAATAGGTCGGAACCAGCACAAGGCGCCAAGATCCGGATGGCAAGTCCTGGATGTTGAGTGCCATCGTTGAGAGTTCTGAGCAGTGTTTGTAACACTGTCTGAAGCTTATTTACACCTGCTGCAGCTTCACTATTGTCCTGGTGTGGCCAAAGATCGCCCATGACATAGGCGGCCGGCTCCCAGGGTCCGGCGGAACTTTTTCCCTTTTCCATTCTGCATCTTGTCCCACAATCCGTTTGACCTGAAGACACGACCAGGTCCCTGAATGTGTGCAGGGGGACGCTATTGATTGAATCAAAATGGCGGCTTCACACAAAGCTGACTCAAGCGTTGCTGTTGATGCTATACAGACAAAAATTGGTTTTCAGTTTGTACATTCTTCAGGATTTTTTTTTCCATCCAAGGCTGGTTGAGAGTTTGTAGAACAATGGCTTCAGATTTTCAACATACTACTCTTCAACATTCTTCTTAAATGTAACAATGTGAGACTCACTAGGAGAACGGCTGTTTATCTTTCCTTTCAAAATGCTGCCAACAATATTTTCTAAATGGAAGACACCATCTTGTAGCATAAAGGGCCGAAAGGGGTTCTGGTCTGGCCGATGGTTGGTGGAGACATTTTGACTATATCTTGGACCTGTCCGGCCTCGCCCAAAATGGCGCCGGTATAAATGGGACTCGTAACTCCTTGTTGTGTACTGGTTGAACAACCTTGATATCACGAGATATGAATGTAGTGTTGATGCTCATGGCGGGCAGGGACGAGAATTGATTGAATATTTCGACATCCCTATTGATATTAAGTTCTGATGTGTTATTGATTACTGTACTATTGAAAGTTCGAATTAACGTCACCCATGGTACTTGCCCGCAAATGTATATCTAGATGATTTTTTTGTAAGTGGCTTTGTCGTATTTTAATTACAAAATGTACGTCCACCGATTCCGCAACTGTTAGACACCTTAGTTCTTGCAACCTAATGGCCCGCTCGTTACGTTCCTCTACAGTGTAAATGTCTCCTCATCATATACGTTTCCAGTTTGCTCCGTGGCCGGCCCACGTGGTTATAGGCCCGTATTTGTATACTGACATTTTCACAATAAAGGTTTTTAAAACAAAACATGGTAGTAGTATTTACATTGGTAAAGTTTTTACTTTTAGTCACTGTTTTCGAATCAGTAAAAGGCAAGTGAAATAAAGCAGTCCAATTACATGACGGATAAAAGGTATAATACGTAGGAACGCAGTAAAGATAAATGGTCAAGGGCAGTTGTGTTTTCCACTCCTGCAACATAAAGTGATCGATAAGAATCAGATAATCAGGCGTATCGGCGAGTAAGACAGCAGGCCGAGCCTCTTTTACTCAACGGCCCCGTCATGGGACGAAGAAACGCCCTTTTTCTTGAAAAAGGAATATATTTTACTTGCAGGACAGTTGTAAATTTTCCGGGAAAGTACATTAGCCTGGAACATTACAACATATATGTTTAAAAAAAAATAATGTTCGAAACCAATAAAAAGCGTAATTTTTAGGTCATATGACCAAGCTTTTCATCATTAAAATAACAAAAGTAAAATGAACCAATGAAAAGTTTTATTAACAAGTCACATGACCTGTTATGCTTACGTTACGCGCTGCGCGCCGCGCCCCGGTTCACTTCCGGGTGCGCTAACGCGGCGTGTCATATAACGCCTTACGCGACAACGTAGGTCAAGAATATAGTCAAAATGTCTCCACCAACCAGCGTTCGGAACACAACCCCTTTCAGCAGTCCAAAAAGTTCTGTTAAATGACAACAGAGGGGACAGGCAACAAGAACCATCAGTCAAAGAGGGGAGGGCAAGTTCTTTTCTACCGGGTCATGTTGGGGCGCTACCGGAACTGATCGAATTGGTAGTCTACAGTGTTTCTGGATGTTTCAGACTAAAGCTGGCGTCAGCATGAGAGCACCACCATCTCGTAGCTCCTTCGTGGCCATTCCACGAGCAAACATGGCAGCCGCTCCCCACCAGAAGCCTGCGGGAGTCGGGGGCCTCCAAGACTTTTGTAGAATCTTCACGGCTGAGGGGACGCTTTCGAGAATGGGACCCAAGCCCTATCAGGGAAGCGTCCGAGTTCCAAGGTGTCCCAGGGCCATTTTAGTGGACCACGCCCAAATCTGAAGAGCCGCCCGCCATTTTGAGAGTCCTGTGGCAGCCGCTTATCATTGCATCGCAAGAGCGGGAGCAACTCAACTACATGGTGAGCGAGACGCTGTAGTCGCAAGAGCGGGCGGTAAACAGCTGAATGGCGGAAGAGGCCCAGTGTAGCAAAAGCGGGCGGAATGGTAACTAAAACGGTAAAGGGGCGCCCCACTACAGCGTGTCTTCAGGTCAAACGGATTGTGGGACAAGGTCCAGAATAGAAGAGTCATCAAAAGGCAAAAAGTTCCGCCGGACCCCGGGAGCCGGCCGCCTATGTCGGGGGCGATCTCAGGCTACACCAGTGCTATAAGACTTGGGGAGGGGGTCGGAGCCAAGCGTCTTCTCCGAGTCCGTGCCATCACACCGCCCCTCGGGGGCCTCCGTCAAGCGGTTTAGGGAGGTACTATATCACATTGTTTTCAAATGCAGTCAGGTCCACAAACGACCCTCACTTACTTTGAGAATAGTGAAGCTGCAGTAGGTGGAAATCAGCTTCAGACAGTGTTACAAGCGCTGCTCAGAACTCTGAACTATGGCACCCAACATCCAGAACTTATGCCATTTGAGAATGGCAGTGACATCGAAGCAACTCAGGGACCAAAACCATTAACGTACTTTCACGTATGAAAATCTTACTTGGGGAGGGGGCAGGAGCGAAGCGCCCCCTCCCAGTCCGCGCCACCACACCGTATGTGGAAAATCTGAAGCCATCGTTCTACAAACTCAACCAACCTCGGATGGAAAAATCTAGAAAAATGTACAAACTGAAAACCAGTTTTGGTCTGCATAGCATCAGTAGCAACGCTTGCTATCAGAGTTCATGAGTTTCATGCTCGATCGATCGAGCTAGCCGGATCGGGCAATAAAAAGTATAAAATAGTTTTTTTTTTTTTAATTAAATTTATACTTTATTACACCTTCAAGTCACATACACAGCCAGCATCGCCTACAACCCGGAGGCCGGCGGCATCAAAAAGAATTTCACCCTCCAATCCCTGGGTAAAGGTAAGTTACACAGCCGTAAAGACCAACAGCCCGAGGGCCTGGCGGCGAAACTGCAGGTGCGGAACAAGTGTGCAGAGGCAATAGTTCATAGCAGCTACATTTGGATGATCACAACATATAAGCAGGATGCACACCCCACAACGCCAACAAAATCAGACCCAGGTGTAGCTAGGCGTGCCAGATTGGCAGGATCGAAATAGCCACCCGGGAAGTACTGCGTATATACCCAGAGTCGAGGGCATCACCAACGGGGACCCAGGGAAAGGTGTATAAAGGGGAGGAGACCCCCCAGACAATAACAAACCCACCCACCCCGAAAGAAGAACAAGCCAAACTACCTAAATCCGTGTCCACCACCCACCTCCCACTCTGCACCACAACCCTGGACCCCTCAGCCGGGCTAAGGGAGGGACGCAAATGCCCACTAGGGCGGGATAACGCTCTGGGAAGGGGACAGCGGTCGCTACAAGTCAGAACAGCCATCACAAGCAACCCCCAACACAAAACACCACAAAAAACCAGGCACGACACACCACACTGTCACAACATGAAGGCCTTCAACTGACACACTCCTCATCCATAGCTGACGCAGCCCCCTCCTCCTGTAGCACATCCAGTTCCACACTCTCTGGATCCGACTCACCATCCTCTTTCGAACTTTGAAACGCCCTAAACAAACCCCAAAAGTTTTTGGGTCTACTCATCGGGGGTAGGAGTTCACTATACACCTCCGATTGCGTGCAACAGTAAAGCAAGTCTGTTTCCCATCGTTTTTTAGTAGGGACTGGCCCCCGCATCCAGCACAGAGCTATCAGCCGCTTTGCTGTCAGTAATGCCATGTCCGCAAGTCGCCGCATAGCCACAGGAAGAGGTTTTGAAAAACCGAGTAAGGCGAGCGCCGGGTTAGGCAAGATCACCTCACCAAGGATAGCGCTGAGGTCCGCAAAGACCTCTACCCAGTACTTATGTATGGCAGGACAAGTCCAGGCCATATGGAGAAAGTCTGCTGTGTGAAAGTGGCATCGCTCACACTTCGCCGACTCCCTAAGGCCGTACCTGTGCAACCTCTCGGGCGTGTAGTAGACACGCTGTAGGAATTTAAAATGCACCAGGCGGTGCCTACCGTTGAGCGAGATTTTCCTAGTATTAGTCGCACAATAATGCCACATGTCGTCTGAGATGGGGGATTGGAGGTCAGCCTGCCAGGCCAGGCGGGCCTTGGAGGGGGGATATTGCCGTTGTCTATCACCCAGTGACCTAGGAGCCGTGACCAGTTTGCGAGATGAGGGGGTCTTGATGACATAGGTGAGTTCCGGCATCTCCGGCGGTTCAGCTAGGTCCGGGCCTAAAACGGCAAGGGCCGCTCTACGAACCCTGTGGTATTGAAAACTATGAAGCAGCGTTGCCCCGGGACAGGATTGAAGGACCTGCTGCAACGTTTTCAGAGTGCCCTTTGAGAAGAGCTCTCCCATGGTAACAATGCCTAGGTCACGTAGCACCTTCAGGACGCCCTTCTCCGTCAATGGAGCCAACCAGGCCGCCCATTCTACACGGAGCAAAGGTGAATATAGCAGCGTGCACTCACGGGAGCCAATCAGTGCGTGCCAAGCATGATTCTTGGCAGCTATGGAGTCCAGATTGCCGACCCTTCTATCAGGTGGGTAACATACTGTCGCCGGAAGCGGGACGGGGTCTGCGAAGAGTCGCTCCAGTTTCACATGAGGGATACCTGGATCCCCATGAATCCACGTATGTAGATGTGCACCCTGAGCAAGCCTATAGTATCGCTCCAGGTCTGGAGCCCCAAGGCCTCCCTGTTCGTACGGAAGGGTGAGCGTCTGCCACTGCACCCGCGGCTGTTTGCCCCCCCACGCCAGGCGGACAAGTGTCTGGGTGAGTTGCCGGAAAAAGGCTTTGGAAAGGACTACCGGTATATTCACGAATAGGAAAAGGAACCTAGGGAGCACCACCATTTTCATGAGTGCAATCCTGCCCATAAGGGAAAGCGGGAGCCTGGACCACACTTCGACATCATCCACTAGTTTGGAGTAAGCAACTCCATAATTCTCGCGTATCAGGACCTCCGGGTCCGTATGAATGCGTATTCCTAAGTAGCGGATAGAGTCCGTGGTCCATTGCAGGGGGTACTCCGAGTCGAAAGGGAGCGTCACCGGTGTCAGGGGCAACGCCACTGACTTATTCCAGTTGACGCGGAGGCCCGAAAGAGCTCCGAACCTCACCACCTCCCGCAGAACCGCAGAGAGGTTAGTCTCCGGGTCCCGGACATATAGCAGAGTGTCATCCGCATATGTTGAGATACCGATCTGGTACGTCGGAAAGTTTATCCCTTTGAACCGATGATACTCTCGTATAGGTCAGGCGAGAGGCTCCGCTACCATGGCATACAGCAACGGAGAGAGGGGGCAGCCCTGACGCGTGCCCCTCCCAATCTCGATGGGAGCAGTGACCAGGTTACCTATCTTTAGCCTCGCGGTGGGTTTGTAGTACAGGGCTCCCAACATTTGTAGAAACGGTTCCCCTAGGCCGAACTTACGAAGGACCCTCAGCATGAACGACCACTCAACAGAATCGAAGGCCTTCTCCATATCCAAGAGGATGGCCACTGCTTTGTTTTCTTGTTTGACATGCTGGATCGTGCCTAGGACCGTGCGGATATTATAAGTGAGATTGCGTGAGGGAACAAACCCAGCCTGCTCCAGAGCAACTAGGTCCGGGACCAGCAACGCCAAACGAGTCGCAAGCACCTTAGCATACAGTTTCGCGTCCACATTTATCAGCGATAGCGGTCGGTAGGAGCCACACTGATTAAGGGGTTTGCCAGGTTTCGGGATGGTAATAAGCAACGCCTCTCTCATGGATTTCGACATGCTGCCCTGTTGGCAAATGTCATCGAACAGGAGCATTAAGTACGGGACCAGTTGTTCCTGAAAGGCCTTATAGAAAGACACCGTGAGACCATCCGCTCCAGGAGCGCTACCAGATCTCATGCCCCCCAGCGCTTCCGTTACCTCCTCCTTCTGTATGGGGGCCATAAGGAACTCCCTCTGCCAGTCGGCTAGGAAGGGCATTTGAATGAAACTCAAATAGTCGTCGATTTCGTCCTCGAGGTTTGCATCCCTCGAGGAGTAGAGGGCAGTGTAGTAGGCATGAAATTCCGCCAAGATATCCTGCTCCTCCGTAACCAACGCCCCAGTAGCTGTCACCAACTCCTCGATAACCAATGGGGGCCTACTGTTGCGCATAAGTTTAGCTAGGAGGGCACCAGGCCGCTCCCGTTCCCCATACACGCGCGCCGTCGCGTATTTGCCCATGTGCTTAATTTCCCTGTCCGCTTCCTCCTGAAATTCATCTAGCAAGGACTTAAGCTTGACCGTGTCAGCTGTGTCCCCCGAGTTCACCGCCTGACCATCCAGATCAGCGAGCTGTGTCTCGAGCGACTGCAGGCGTCTCCTGATAGCTTTGAGCACCCCAGAATGCTTCGCCATAGTCATTCCTCTTATGTAGACCTTAAATGCGTCCCAGAGAACTTGTACGCTGTCCACAGAGCCCACATTGGTTGCGAAATAGGCCTCTATGTCTTCGGCGAGTTCCCCTCTGAAAACCTCATCCATGAGGGAGTACGGGGGGAACCTCCACGTAAAGGGGGGAAGCCTCCTGGGAGGAGCCACCAGCAACAAGAGCAAGGGCGAGTGATCAGACAGCGTGCGCGGGAGAACTGTGCAATCCTTAACCATATCCAGCAAAGAGCGGGAAACAAACCAATAATCTATGCGTGTATGAATGTTGTGATAGGCCGAGTAGTGAGTGTACCCACCCCGCCCGAGTGCCTATGCCGCCACACATCAAGCAAATCAAGTTTCACACATTCCGACAGGAGGAGGGACGCGGAAGGTGCAGGGGACCTAGGGGGGCCCGCAGATCTGTCAAGGTCCGGGTTCAGCACCAAGTTAAAATCCCCCCCCCACAGCATTCTAGAGCCCACAAACTGCCTGCAGCTGTCAGCAAGCGAAGAATAGAACTCCGGGGAATCGTAGTTGGGGCCATACACATTCACCAGCAGAAGATCATGATCCTTTCCAACACAACGTGCAACCACAAACCTCCCTTCCGGGTCTACCGCCACCGGGGTCAGCGACAGTCGGGATTTGGGATTAGCCCATATGAGCACCCCCCTAGCATGCGTCGTGAACCCCGCAGCGACACAAGCGGGGCCAAGGCCCCTCACTTGCAACATAGGGCTGGAAAGCGGCAGATGTGTTTCCTGCAGTAGAGCAAGGTCAATGTGATGGCGTTGCAAATAGGCTAAGACCTTCCTGAGTTTGCGGAAATCGTTAAGCTCCCTCACATTCCAGGACAGCAATCGCAGAGAGCCCAGGGAGCTCTCCGCACTCAGTGAGTCAGCAGCCGACATGTCAGTTTAGAAAGTAAAATGTCGCAGAGCAGATAGTGTGGCAGACACAGTGCAGTAGTTGGCAAAAACAAACCCCCCACCCGACGAACCCTGAACGCCAAACAGCATGGCAGCAGCAATACACAAACACAGCTAACAACCACCCACCCACAGCCGACCAACCCCAACCCGGTCAGACAGAGCATAGCACTACCCACCCTGAGCCCACCCGAAACACCCCACTACAAACCCAGGACCCCCTAGAGGGCCAGAAAGCCGAAAGCGCAGAGGCTCTGGCCAGACCACAATACTCTCCAACAAGGGCCAGATACAGTCGTTGCTCCCAGCCCCACCCCCATTGCATTCGGCACCCCACTTAAGCCCCAGCAGCAGAACAAGCAGAGTGGTGAATAAACAGTCCCCACGTGCCACCGGGAGCACCCCCCCGATAACAGACGGAAAGCAACAAATGTTCGAGCCCCAAGTCGTGGCACCACCACCAGCCAGGCAATTCAAGAGTCACAACCAAAATGCTATGGTGGCAAAGGAGAGACACTTCAAGAACTGGAATGCAATACATACAGTCGCGGTGAAGTAGCCAAGCCAAGCTACACAGCCAGAGACAGTTCAGCCCTGACCCTCCAAAGATACAGCTTCCTCATCCTCCGTACGCTGATCCCTCGGGCTATTGCGCTGTTCTTTGGCCCATTCTTTAAGCGATTTTTTCAGGTCAGCCGGGTCGGTGAAAAAATGCGAATGTCCTTGTTTATTGATCCGGAGTCTCGCCGGGTATAGCATGGCGTAGTCGAGCCCCATGTCTCTCATCTGTTTCTTGTAGGGGGCGAATCGCTTCCGCTCCTCTTGCACCCTAGCTGTAAAGTCAGGTTAGAGGGAGATGTTCATTCCTTCAAACTGCAGGTCCCCCTTCTCCCTCGCCAGACGGAGGGCCAGGTCGCGGTCCCTGTAGTTCAAAAGTTTTGCAATGATTGGTCTCGGAGGGAGGCCAGGCTGCGGTTTGGGACCGAGAGTGCGATGGGCCCTCTCAACAATAAACATGGGGGAGAAGACGTCCTCCCCTAGGAGCTTGAGGAGCAACTTCTCGACGAACAGTTCCATCTTTCCGGTGTTGGTGGATTCCGCAACCCCCGTGATGCGGACATTGGAGCGCCGTGAACGCGCTTCCAGGTCCTCCGTTTTGTCCTGTATGACTTGGAGGAGGCGGCCGAATTGCTTACGGTCCTTATCCCACTCCGTTTGGGCCTCCTCCGCCTCCGTCAGCCTACGCTCCGCCATGTCCAAACGTTCCGCATGCTTGTCCACCCTCTCGGACATCCTGTCCATACGGAACGATAAGGCATCAATTTTCGAGCCGATCGCTGACATGCTGTCCTGCAGGCCTTTCTCCATGGCGCCGAGCATTTCACGTATGTCCGCACAGAGCGAGCCCTCCGCCGCCTGTGATGATGTTTCCGGGGGAGCACCCTCCGCGCCCTTCGGCCTCCGTTGCTCAAACGTGAGCTTCGGCTGATTTCTGTCCCCTTTCCCCATGGCAGAGCTCACAAAATACGTGCCAAGCAAGAAGCAAGAGGCGGCCCGATGTAGGGGGAGAGCGGGAGGGAGCGAACTCCGCGAAGCAGTCCGGTGCGCAGCAAGGAGTGGAGGTCAAATATGGCGGCCGCGAGCCGCGTGGCACAGATTAGTCCAGGGGGAGAAATCCAAACTCCAGACTCGGTGCAGGTCACACCGCAGGGTGTCGAGAAACGCCAGTACACACCAAAGCACACAGCCCAACACCAGTGTCTCTCCAGTCCTCAGGCCGATCAGAGTAGTGGCGGAGCCCGCCAACTGGCAACCGTAGGGCGCAACTTCCCGCGGTCCGGTCCGTAGGCCACTTCGGGGAGCCCCAGGTCTCCACCCAGGAGTTGCAGCAAACACACACGAGGCAGAGGGGCAACAGTGAGCCAACACTGGCGAGGATCGGTCAGAATCAGCTCAGGGTAGAAGGCAGTCCGGCAGACCGGGGCCACACAGCAACCTCACGCCGCACGTAGTGTTACGTAGGGCGGGCAGCCCCCAAGGATAGTCCGCGGATCGCGGCCTGGTCCGCAACCCCAAACTCCGCCGGTCCGTTGATCAATGCCACCATCGATTTCGATCAGGAAAGGTGCCCCCAGCAGCCCCAGGGGTCGTAGAAGCAAAATCCGCCCTCGCTGAGGGCAGTGAGGTGCCAAAAAGGATCAATTTGACGAATATTAAAGGGGCTCAGGCGAGGAGCTCAGCTCTCACACGTCTTGCATGGACGCCAGCAAGCTCCGCCCCCCCAAAAAGTATAAAATAGTTATGTAAATAGTTATTTAATAAAATGTTTTTCCCTGTTACTTTGCTGGTGTGTTGTATATATTTTTAATATTTGCATAGGGTTTGTCGTTATTTTGGGCGGGGTGGGTGACGGAGTCGAGCTGTCTTGCAGCCCTCATGGTGTGGAGCTCAATTCATCTCACTATTTTCGTATTTCTCATGAAGGGTTGTTCCTAATGTTTCTATTTTAGCGACGTCAAAAAGAGATCCAATTAGTGGCCTACTGATTTTGCTCGATTACTTTTATTTTTTTACACGATTTTTCAGTATCTGCAAAGACTAAACAGAGTATTGCGACTTTGTGCTTGTTTATAAATAGAGAATGAACCAAAGAGAACCAATTCTAAAACAGTAAATGCTTGGATAACAATCAATCAAGTGGAGAGACAAGCAGGCACGACGGATTACAACGGGGTTAAAGGTCTGCGTTAACTACCCTTCACTATCTGCAAAGAGAGAGTACTACTAAGAGTAAAGAGGGGGGGGGGCAGCGTTCAAAGCACATCAGCGTGCATAAACACGAAAACGTTTTTACCTATCACGTACTTGACATTTGACAGCTTTTGATATTTGCTATTAAAAAACCATTGAAATTCACAGAAAAAACCATAGGTTATAGTCCATATATAGTTAGGAATTTGCATTTACAAAACCTTGAAAATTCACTGAAAAAACCATTGGTTATAGACCATATATAGTTAGGGATTAGCCTTTTCAAAACCTTATTTTACTCGCATAAAACCATTGAAATTCCATATATAGTTAGTTGCACTAACTATATATCGCGGACCCGCATTCCACTGCTAATGATGTCACATATTACATCATTCATGACATGGTCAGTGACATCACTGATGACATCACTGATGACATCTCAAATGACATCACTGATGACATCACTGATGACATCTCAAATGACATCACTGATGACATCACTGACATCTCATTTGACATTATTGATCACATCACTGATGATATCATTTATGTGATAATACAATGAACATCTTCAGACTGTAATATAACCTTAGATACACTCAGTGTAAACAGACACTCACAGACTGTCACACATCCATGGAGTTACTCACACACCTAGTCAGTCATGCAAAGAATCAATCACACCTCCATTTCATCAACTATACAGTTATACACACCTTACTTATTCAAACATATACTAACACATATTTACTCTCTTATACAATCCCTGATACAAGATCACAATGATCCATACAGCCACTCTCACATTAAGTGGCTCTTATGTTCAGTTATTTATATATGTCAATTCTCACATGGACTGTGTTTTACATATGTACTTACTTTGACATGTAGCACTGAGATATCCATTCACTAACCAATACACTCATGCACACAGTCAACTGTCCATACAGCTGTTTCTACATGCACTTTTGAACCCATACACCTAGGGAATTAACTGTTCACACATCTATGCACAGAGGCATACACCTCCCAGCCACCCACACACATACTCAGTCTCCCATACAAATACTTGGGCAACCATTCAATAACCCATATAGTTACTCATATAGCTACTGATTTAAACATGCAGCAGTTTACAGAACAACATATATAATGATTGCCAAATTAAGACACTTTAGTCACTAACCCATGCACTCAGTGAGACACATTTAATCATTCTCTCATACAGTCAGTCATGCACCTACTAAATCCTTCATCCAGACACTTATACATCCACTCATTCTTCAATATGTAAGACATATTTTAACTTTACAGAAACATACAGTCACTGGGTGTTGTCATCAGTGATGTCATTAGTGATGTCATTTGAGATGTCATCAGTGATGTCATCAGTGATGTCACTGACCATGTCATGAATGATGTAATATGTGACATCATTAGCAGTGGAATGCGGGTCCGCGATATATAGTTAGTGCAACTAACTATATATGGAATTTCAATGGTTTTATGCGAGTAAAATAAGGTTTTGAAAAGGCTAATCCCTAACTATATATGGTCTATAACTAATGGTTTTTTCAGTGAATATACATATATATATATATATATATATATATATATATATATATATATATATATATATATGTATATTACCTACTGGCGGTCGCCTCGGGGTATTGTTGCCATTTTGTTTGTTGTGCCTGCAGCCAGCCTCCCCACCCCGCCCCCGCCTCCCAGATTGATCCTCCCTCGCCCCCGCCCCCTCCACCATCCATATATGACAGATGCTTTCCCGCGCAGCATTCACGTGCCGCGGTCGCGCCCCATGCGCGCCGAAGGTGCGCCAAAGGTAAGCCCGTCAGCGCCCGTCGGCGCCTGGACCGCACCCAGCGCCTGTCCCCCTGGTCCCCGCCGCCCGCAACCCTCTAAAATCACATATGATGCCGCAACTCTCCTCGCCCTCAACCCCGGCCGCACACCACAATGCTGCGATGCCACCCCAGGCCGTATCCACAGCCCATTCGCCTGCCTTTCCTGCAAGTTCAACTGCTTCAGGACCTTCACCAAATCCACTTCCTCCATACACAGCTCTGACTCTAACCGCCTGAAGTGCATCCTGCTTAACACCCGCTCGGTCCACAGACACGCAACTGAAATCTGGGACCTACTCGACACTGCGTCACCGGACATCGCATTTCTTACAGAAACGTGGATGAACACATCA
Organism: Lissotriton vulgaris; assembly: GCF_964263255.1. Classification (NCBI taxonomy): domain Eukaryota; kingdom Metazoa; phylum Chordata; class Amphibia; order Caudata; family Salamandridae; genus Lissotriton; species Lissotriton vulgaris. The sequence continues at coordinate 38,072 of NW_028251639.1, read as the reverse complement.
TCAGCACCCGACATCGCAATAGCCATACCTGACGCTTACAAGATCATCCGAAAAGACCGCACCAATCAAACAGGAGGAGGCATCGCCATCATCCACAGGAACACCATCAAAATCACGACCAGCTCCGACGATAATCTCACAACCGCCGAACATCTCCACTTTCAGATCCACACCGACCCTAGGACCACACTTAGAGGCACCCTCATCTACAGACCTCCAGGTACCCGCACTCAATTCAGCGATGACATCACGGACTTCGTCAGCCCACATGCCCTCGCCTCCGAGAACTACATTCTTTTAGGAGACCTCAACTACCACCTTGAAAACAAACAAGACAGCAAAACCACCACCCTGCTGGACAACCTGGCCAATCTCGGACTCTAACAACTTGTCGACACCCCCACCCATGAAGCCGGACACACGCTCGACCCTATCTTCACCTCCAGCAAGCACATCTCCTTCGATCGCACCACAGCTCTCCACTGGACGGACCACAGCTGTGTTCACTTCAGCTACAAAACCACCCGACCCACAGCCGCCCTCAACCTATTCCTCAGAGAAACTGGAACAAGATCACCACCGACCAACTCCTCACATCGCTCAACCAAAACCCACCCGCCCTCTCATTGGACCCAAACCAAGCTGCAACCAACCTCAAACAATGGATCACCCACAGTGCTGACGAATTAGCACCCCTGAAAAAGCACCAGATCAAATCAGCCAGCAAAACGGCTCCCTGGTTTAATGATGACCTTAAAACATCCAAGAAGCTATGCCGCACCCTGGAGAAAACTTGGAGAAAAAACCCAACCACCGACAACATGGCCACCCTCTAGGCAGCCACCCGCAAACACCACCAACTGATTCGATCCGCCAAGAAATCAGCACTCAAGGATCGTCTCGACAACAACACTCACAACAGCAAGGAACTTTTCAACATTGTCAAAGAATTCACCAACCCCACCACAGCATCTAACGACATCACTCCCTCCCAAGACCTCTGCGATGCGTTATCCTCCTTCTTCTACAACAAAATTGCCGACATCCACAACAGCTTCGAGAATACTCCCAGCGACCAACCCTCCCCACCCCCCTCAGATCCTACTCCAAAAACTAACCACCTTAGCGCTTGGAACCCAATCACCACTGAAGACACCACCCGCCTAATGAACTCAATCGACTCTGGCTCGCCAACCAACCCCTGCCCCCACCACATCTTCAACAAAGCAGACTCCATCATCGCACCTCACCACCGTGATGTCATCAACTGCTCGTTCAACTCTGCCACCTTTCCAGAAAGCTGGAAACACGCCGAACTCAGCGCCCTTCTGAAGAAACCCACAGCAGACCCCTCTGATCTTAAAAACTACCAACCCATATCCCTCCTCCCATTCCCGGCCAAAGTCATTGAGAAAGCCGTCAACAGCCAGCTCGCCGCCTTCCTTGAATCCAACAACTCCCTCGATCCATCTCAATCCGGGTTTTGAGCCAAACACAGCACCGAAACCGCCCTCATTGCAGCGACTGACGACATCCGAACACTACTGGACAACGGAGAAACAGTGGCCCTCATTCTACTTGACCTCTCCGCCGCTTTTGACACAGTCTGCCACAGCACCCTCATACAACGCCTCAGCAACATCGGCATACATGGAAAAGCCTTGGACTGGATCACCTCATTCCTCGCTGGGAGAACTCAAAGAGTCCGACTTCCCCCATTCAACTCAGAGGCCACCGAAGTCATCTGTGGCGTACCACAAGGATCTTCACTCAGTCCCACACTCTTCAATGTCTACATGAGTCCACTTGCCTCCATCGCGCGTCAACACAACCTTAATATCATCTCGTACGCCGACGACACCCAGTTAATACTTTCCCTCACCAAAGACCCTAACACCGCCAAAACCAACCTTCACGAAGGCATGAAAGAAGTAGCCGAATGGATGAAACATAGCCGTCTAAAACTCAACTCAGACAAAACGGAGGTGCTCGTCCTAGGATCTTCCCCCGCTGCTTGGGACGACTCTTGGTGGCCTTCCGCTCTGGGCACAGCACCCACACCCACAGACCATGCTCGTAACCTTGGCTTCATCCTAGACTCCTCTCTCTCGATGTCCAGACAAGTCAACGCAGTCTCATCCTCCTGCTTCAACGTACTCCGCATTCTCAAAAAGATCTTCCGCTGGATCCCCCTCGAGACAAGAAAGACTGTCACCCACGCACTGGTCACGAGTCGACTGGATTATGGTAACACACTCTACGCTGGAATCACAGAAAAATTACAGAAAAAACTCCAACGCATCCAAAACGCATCAGCGAGACTCATATTAGACATCCCTCGCCAAGATCACATCACCAGACACCTAAAAGACCTCCACTGGCTTCCTGTCAACAAAAGAATTACATTCCGCCTTCTCACCCACGCACACAAGGCCCTCTACAATCAAGGACCCGAATGCCTCAACACACGACTGTCCTTCTACAAACCCACCCGCCAACTAAGATCGTCCAATCAAGCCCTTGCCGCAGTCCCGCGCATCCGAAAATCCACCATGGGTGGCAGATCCCTCTCCTTCCTCGCTGCCAAGACCTGGAACTCACTCCCCACTCACCTCCGCCTTACTCAAAACCACACCTCCTTCAGAAAAGAACTCAAAACCTGGCTATTCGCCAAATAATGAACCCCTTCCCCAAGAGCCTTGAGACCCCCTGGGTGAGTAGAGCGCTATATAAATGCTCGAACTTGAACTTGTTATAGTTAGGATTATTTTAAATAGGGAAATCGCAACATTCTATTGGGAATAACTTTGGCGCCGGTTGAGGAATCTGCCTGAAAATTTTCTCAAATTTGCCGCGCGGCGCTCCGGTCCTTGCCTGAAAGTTTGGGGGGGATTCGTGAAGCGGGGGCCGAGAAAAAAGGGGGGTCCCAAAACGTGTTTTCCCCATGTTAATTTCCATAGGGCGGTCGACCTCACTTTTAGCCCGAACGGCTGAATGGATTTCCACGAAACTTGACTGGTAGCCCGATGCGCCTTTGCTATGTCTCAAGATATGTGCTCTAGTGGATTTTGAGTAATTTAGGTTCCAAAAAATATATATATCTATAAGCGCGCCCCGGTACGCGCACCGGGGCGCTAACCAGCGCTCTACGCGAGTTCGCACGCGGAAACCTGATTGGCTCTCGGGTGTCTGTCAACATTCCAAACAGTCCGGAGCGGCCGCCATCTTGTGACTTGGTAGTATAGAGACACAAGAGGTGGCAAAAACAAAGAGGGGAATGACCAAAAGGGGGCAGGATAGACCCCCCTGGCCTCCTAGGTTTGATGTGGGGGCCATAAAAGGGTCCCGCGGGGCAAAAAAAATAAAATATATTTTTTTCGATTTGCGCGGGGGGAGCGCCCGGTACGCGCACCGGGGAGCGGACCGGGGAGCGTACCATGGGGGAAAAAGAATGACAGAGTTTTTTTAAAATGTAGCCTTTTTTTATAAATTGGAGGTAGTTCTGAAAAGAACAGTTTTTTTCTTTTTGTTGTTTAATATTTTTTTATTGTTTTTTTGAGCGCTCCGGGGCAAAAAACTAAAAAACTAAAAAATATATACATAAAAAAAATAGTATTACATAAATATACAATATAAAATTCATTATAAAAAATATTACATTTCATACCGAAAGAGATTTGCTATTAAAAAACCTATGAAATTCACTGAAAAAACCATAGGTTTCACACCTGTTTTAGTTAGGAATTAGCATTTAAAAAACCTATTAAATTCACAGTAAAAACCATAGGTTTCACAACAGTTATAGTTAGCTGGAAATTTGAAAAAAAGATGTGTATATAGATGGTGGAATTACTGAATTGGTTGTTGTAACTGATATGGGTATCTCCATTTTTTAAAAATGTTTAGTTTCTATTTTTGAATATGTGTTTCAAGGGTTACATTACAGTGTAAGGAAGTCTGTCACAAGGATGGTGTCATCAGTGATGTCATGAGTGATGTCACTGACCATGTCATGAGTGATGTAATATGTGACGTCATCAGCAGTGCATTGCACGCGCAAGTTATAGTGAGTCCAACTAACTATAACGTGGGAATTTCAATGGTTTTATGTCAGTAAAATTTCCAGCTAACTATAACTGGTGTGAAACCTATGGTTTTTTCTGTGAATATATTTATATAGATAGATAGATAGATAGGATATGGCTGGCAACCAACCAGATTGGACTGCTCTAAGCCCTGTTGCACTTAATAATATATATATATATATATATATATATATATATATTTCATACAAGCTGTCTCCTGTATGACCATTTGGCGCTGACGAAGGCAAACCCATGCCGAAATGCATCCGCCCTGACATTTGGTTTAATTTGGCGAAATAAAGTTCTTTCCTCCGAAGACTCCCCGGTGTGGTCTCTCCCCTTCTTTGCTACAGAGAGGATTCTGCTCATATATATATATATATATATATATATATATATATATATATATATATATATATACACATATGTATATATATATATATATATATATATATATACTAGCAGCCCGTCCCGACGTTGTCCGGGTATGGATTGCTGCCGGCCAGTAGTATATTGTTTTGTAGGATTTCGTTTAGATAGCATTTCTTATCTGTGACAGGCCTGTGAAACGCTCCGATTCACAGTGCATTGCTGATGCACTTAAGATTCCGCGTTCAGTAGTGTGTGAACTCGAGTTTCCCTACTTTATTTTTCCTTGCAATACTATATAGCGCGAACTCGATAACATGGCATGAGCACAATTTACATTACAGAAGAACACATTCATTTGTAGTAGGCATGGGGAGACAAAGCGATTTGCCTGGAATCACAGGATGTTGAGCTGATGCCGAGATTCGAACGTAGCTCCCCAGCTCTAAAGTTCGCAATTCTAGAACATGTGGCGGGAGGTGTGTCTAAAAGTGTATGTCGGTGCTGGTCATCAATGAGAGAGACCTGTGCATTTTTCAAATGGGTGGTGAAAAAATATGAGTATGTTGCTGGAGATGTGGGCCGCCGTGCCACCAATGTACTTACCGGGGGAGGGTAAATACCCATTATTCCGCAACTTTCTTTCCGCATACCATCACTCCGCATACTTTCATTACGAAAGTACCATGATTCCGCAATGCCATTATAACGCATGGCATTACATTTTATATGCTTCTACCACGCATACATTTACAACGAAATTCGTTGTAAATGCATGAATGGTAAAAGCATGTTGTGAGACCTGGGGTCACCAGCTCTTAAGGGGGTAGCATGGCACGAGCAGGAAGGTAGCCAGGGGCTTGCGTGTAAAGCAGCTACTTAACGCACACATCCAATGTAGGACACAGTGGCGCAATAATGGAGACCACACCAGTAGTTGTATTTGAAAGAATCAAGATCTTTTATATAGGCTTTCAAATAGAGCGTTGCATTAGTAATTCTTCAGAATTTCATTTAGACATTTCATGAATCACGTTTAGGTTACATTTCCTATAAATGGGTGAACATTTCATTACAATCATAACCAGCTCATCTAGCAGTGACACATTAGTCAACCCCGCCTGTCGTATCACACTCTCTGACAAGCAACGGGGTTACTGTATTAACCTGGAGGATCCTACAAGAAGCGACTATAGTAATGCGTTTAAATATCACCTCAAACCTCTCATGGACGCTTTTCTTTAAAAGTAATAAAACATATTGGCAAGTACTTATCAGTCCAACAAGGAACTCCAAAGAACACAACCTTTAGTTATTTGTGACAAGCCTGTCTTCTTGTGAATTCCGGTTGGCTTGCAACCTAGATCAGATCATCAGAATACTATGGAAGCCCACCTCTGCAAGAAAATTCAGTACAGTGAAGTGAATCTCCCTCTCAATTCAGGCTTGTAAATACGGTGCACTATAACATTTCAAGCTTGTAAATACGGTGCACTATAACATTTCAGGCTTGTAAATACGGTGCACACTAAACATTTCAGGCTTGTAAATACGGTGCACTATAACATTTCAGGCTTGTAAATACGGTGCACTATAAACATTTCAGGCTTGTAAATCCATTCTCGTGAGGCACATTCGAAGGGGGGCCAACAGGGCCCAGTCTCAGAGAACCCCGGGGGAGGGGCGACATCCGGCCTCTCCTGGCCTACCGCCCTCCTCCCCAGGGGGTTACCTCACTTCTTCGGCCCTCCAGGGCCCTTGCGTCAGCTTCAAAGGTGGAGAGGGGGTTCCAAACCTCTTGTGGCCTCACTCGTCCCAGCGCAGTGCATGCTCAGCTTCAGGGCACCGGCACTGGGGACGAGGCAGGGGCCGCATGCGGCGCAGGACGGAGGGGGCTTCCTGACTTCACGACCCCCTCCGCAACGAGATGGGGCTTCCCCGAGTGCCGGGGCTCGGCAGGGAAGGCCCGGGCAGGCAGCCATTGGCTGCGCGGCAGAGGCGGGGGCGCGGCCGGTGACGCTGTGGCGCTCCCGTCAGGTGGCAAAGGCCTAAGAGGCTTCAGGCCTAGCGCGGCCTATCGTGCGCGGTGCGGCGGCCCTCTCCTGGCATACGAGGGCCGCCGAGGGTGACAGGACAAGGCAGTGCTCCACCCGGGCGCTGGGGCTCCAAGCAGGGGGTGATTTCCGGCCCAATGCGGCCTATTGAGGATTCCGGCGGCCCTCTCCTGGCATACGGGGGCCGCCAAGGGGGGTTCCACACGACCTCTGAGGTGATCCCTCGACGTGGCGGTGAGTCCACCGTGGCAGTGCTCTTGACTCCCCAAGTACTACGGGGGCAAGGGAACAGCACTGCGCCAAGAGCGCTCGAGGCACTCGATGTGGGGGCACTCCCCGGGGCACTGCAGGGCTCAGGGTAATGGCGACTTCGAGTCTGGCAGTCTCTGACACAGCGCTGGGCAGGGAGGAGCAGGCTGGGAGCAATTTACAGCGCTGGGCCCACAGTACAGTCAGGGACATACAGCCCAGCTTAAGAGGCAGCACCTAAATCCTGTCACTCCCAGTAGCATAGGTTCCTCACTAGGCCCTCCCGCCTAAACTCCTGTGTGGGTTCCCCAGGTCAGTGATGCCCCAACTGACTAGAAAGTTTCCCTCCTTTTCCTTATATAGTGGCAGTTGGCAGTGGGCAGTGCCAGTTGGTGCCTCCCCTATTCTGGAAGATTCCAGGAGCTTCCCTCATTCTAGCTATGGGCAGGATGGCAGGCTGGTATGGCAACATTGTTTAAGGGTTCCAGCCAGCTCTTGGCTACTAGAGTGCGCCTAATCAGACCACGCTGCACTAGCAGGGGTCAGTGGCAGCCATCTTGGGGGAAGAGAGCACCTGCATCTAGCATGGGTTTTAATATAACCCAGGGCATTTTAACCTCACAGGGCCTATACAATTACAGTACATGGGGGGACATCTGGAATTAGGGAAGCAAAAAGCAAAACATTTCTGTGAAAAGGGCCAAGTCCAACACATGTTTTTTTTTATGTTTGGATAAGGTAAGTATGGGTATAGGGGTATATGTTTTGGGATACTGAGGTATATGTTTTGGGGTGTTTAGGTATTTTAAGGTTTCACATATAGTTTTGGGTTTTGGGGTACAGGGGTATTTTAAGGGTTCAGGGCTAGGCTTGTGTTTTGGGGTACAGGGGTATTTTTAGGGTTCAGGGCTAGGTTTGGGTTTTGGGGTACAGGGGGATTTTAGGGTTCAGGGGTAGGTTTGGGTTTTGTGGTACAGGTGTATTTTAGGGTTCAGGGGTAGGTTTGGGTTTTGTGGTACAGGGTTATTTTTAGGGTTCAAGGCTAGGCTTGGGTTTTGGGGTACAGGGGTATTTTTAGGGTTCAGGAGTAGGTTTGGATTTTGGGGTACAGGGGTATTTTAAGGGCTCAGGGCTAGGTTTGGGTTTTAGGGTACAGGGTGTTTTAGGGTTCAGGGGTAGGTTTGGGTTTTGGGGTACAGTGGTATTTTTAGGGTTCAGGGTTAGGTTTGGGTTTTGGGGTACAGGGGTATTTTTAGGGTTCAGGGGTAGGTTTGGGTTTTGAGGTACAGGGGTATTTATAGGGTTCAGGGCTAGGTTTGGGTTTTGGGGTACAGGGGTATTTTTAGGGTTTAAGGATAGGTTTGGGTTTTGGGGTACAGGGTATATTTATAGGGTTAAGATGGGTTAGTGTTTAAGGGTGTTGGGGTTTTTTATGGAGTAAGGGTGGGTTATGATTATGGGGTGCAGGGGTATTTAAAGGGAGTAGGGTGGGATTAGCACACGATATAAGACATGGCATGAAGGGCGGAACGTACCACACGTCCCCAGCGTTTGTCACCCCCCCAGCACACGCCCACAGCACAACGCAGACACGCCCACAAGGGACTACTTTGCTGGCACGGTTCTTTTACCTTTTAAATGTATATGGTAGGCGTCTGCATAGCCTATGTCCTTCTGCTGCAACTGCCCTTTCCAACGCTGTATTGGGTGTTGTGATTGGTGCTGTGGTTCCTGAGATTACCCGCCTCAAAGGTTTGGGTTTTCACTTTATTATATCAGTATGGATATATATATATACTAGCAGCCCGCCCGGCGTTTCCCGGGGCAGAGGGGGGCTGGGGGCAGCATCGCAGCAGGAGTGGCGCAGCAGAGCGGCTGGGGGCAGCAGAGCTACTTACAGTGTTTCCTTGCTCCCGTTTTGTTGGTCCTGGCCGCTTCTGCCCACGCTCATGTCCCCTGGTTCTCTGCGCTCGTTTTCTTGGTCCTGGCCGCTTCTGCTGACTCTCCTGTCCGCTCTTACTCTGCACTCCTCTGGGCATGTCGACGCTCCTCTACTCGCTCTGGAACTTGGAGGGTGTCGCTTCCGCTGTTTCTCCGCGCTCGTTTTCTTGGTCCTGGCCGCTTTTGCCGACTCTCCTGTCCGCTCTTACTCTGCGCTCCCCTGGGCATGTCGACGCTCCTCTACGCGCTCCGGACAATGGAGGGTGTCGCTTCCTTTCTCCTGTCCGCTCCTCGCAGGGTGTTGTTTCCCCCTTTCCACGCTCCCCCGTGATGTCAGCATGCATCAGCACGCATGTCGTTAGCTGGCACTACTTCTAAGGGACTACTTTCCCTTAAAAATTACGTTTCCCTTCTAACATATATATTTTGTTTTTATATAGCCTATGTCCTTCTGCTTGCCCTGACGTTTTCAAAGATGTATTGGGTGTCTGGATTGGTGGTGTACTTTTCGAGTTTACCTGGCTCAAAGGACACAGTTTCATGCCTATTTTGCTGAAAGATGGTCTAGATCTATTTTCAGAAAACGTAATAAAGGAACTAAAAGACTTGTCACTATTGAGCACGAGAAAATTTTGTACTAAAAATCACAATCAGAGACAAGAATACAACGCACTGATATCAAAAATCAAAGCCAGACCTGACATTGTGGTGAGATGGTCAGATAAAGGTGGGACCATTGTGCTATGGCCGCTCAAGACGTACAATGAGGAAGCAATGACACAATTGCAAGATCACAAATGTTACTGCAGAGTGAGCCCCACCTTCATTATTGGAAACCAAAGAACGGTATCACACAGAACTGTACAGGTGGAAAGGCATGGGCTTAATTAACAAGCAGGAATTTGAATTTTTAAAAAATGACTATCCCACCACGCCCCAACTATACTTGATACCGAAGGTACATAAAAATCCAACACGACCCCCAGAGAGACCAATAATCTCGGCCATTGGCAGTTTGTTCGAAAACACTAGTATTTATGTGGACCATTACCTACAACCTTATGTTAAAGACTTACCGGCCTATGTACAAGATAGTGGGGACTTCCAATCAAAATCATACAATTTTCGAAGGAATGGGGAATATGTATTTATGACCCTGGATGTGCAGTCATTATATACGAGCATTCGACACACTGACGGGCTGAAAGATTTACATCATTACCTCAACAAAAGACCCATTGCACTGTACCAACACTCTTTAATTTTATTACAAATGGTAGAATGGATTTTAAACAACAACACGTTCATATTTGACAGATTGCACTATAAACAGCTACAAGGTTCGGCTATGGGTACTTATTTCTCCCCCAGTTATGCTAATTTGCATATGGGCTGGTGGGAGGAGCAAGTACTGGCAGCCACGCAGGCAACTAACATGACAGAACATGTGATACTTTACAAATGTTACATAGATGATATTTTCATCTTGTGGAAAGGGTCAGTTGAGAGCGCTGAAGTTTTCCCCACAGAAATCAATGAGAACGCACTAAGGGGCCGATTATGATTGCTATTTTTCCGCATCCTCTGGGCCGGCGGAAGCCACCGCCGGCCCAGAGGATGCGGAAAAACCGCAGCGGACTGACCAAGGACCCACCGCCACATTAGGATGGCTGGTGGATCCTGGTTTCCGTCCGCAGCTTTTCCGCCGCGGTCGGCTTACAACCGCGGCGGAAAAGCTCTAATATGGGGATGGTGTCTCTCAGACACCGTCCGCCATATCAGGATGGGCTTTAAAAAGTGCTTTTCCGCGGCGGGTTTTCCGCCGTGGAAAAGCATACGGATCTTAACTGCGGGGGCCCGTTGCGGGCCCCCTAGGTGAAGGGGGGGTGGGGGGTGCACATGGGGGGTACCTATGGTACCCCCCTGCATTTGCATGCAGAAAGCGGCAGGCACCGCGCGATGCCTGCCTCTTTCTGCATGCAAATGCAATGCGTGCATTTTTAACATTGCCGTGGGTGCAGCTTGAAGCTGCACCCGCTGCAATGTTAAAAATAGAGGATGTGACCGCCAGGGTGGCGGTCACATCCTAATTGCACAGGAGGGAACTCCGCATACCATGCGGAGGTTCCCTCCTGCTCTGGGGTCGCGGACGGACGCAAGTCCGTCCGCGATCCTAATCGACCCCTAAATTTGAGGTTTACATGCTCTCACGAGTACAGCGACCATTCAGTTCCTAGACTTAGAACTGTATGTAGAGCAGAACAAGACACAGACCAGAACATACAGAAAACCGACGGCGGGAAACGCAGTGCTCCATGCACAAAGTTTTCACCCGGTCAAACTTAAGGAATCCATTCCTTGCGCAGAATGTCTGCGCATGACTCGCAATTGCAGCACAGAAGCAGGCGCGGACAAGGCTAAAGCCAATTTATTTGAGAGGCTTAGCAAAAGAGGGTACAGGCCACAAACTTTGGCAAAGGCAGAACAGAAATGTAAAAATAAGAACAGGAATGATATTTTATTTGCAACTAAAGAGGCAAATAAAGACAATCATTCTAAGTCCACTACCAACACCCCCAGAATGATAACGGGATACAATACATACCACAATCATGTGAGGAGAATTCTGCAAAAACACTGGCCACTAGCACGCAATGACCCTGTAATAGGACAACTGAATGGCAACACACCTTCAATCACATTCAGGAAGGCAAAGTCAATGCGTAGCCAATTGGTTTGCAATGCACCGACTATGGTCAAGCCTGCCCTATGGCCACAGACTCAGAAAGGCTTTAGAAAGTGCACCAAATGTAAAGCGTGCAAGCAAGGATTTAATACCAAAGAGGTGAGAGTACCTTTTAGAAACAAACCCCACACCATCAGAGGCAGCTACTCTTGCAAGACAGAGTATGCTGTCTATGTCCTTGTTTGCAGTTGTGGTAAGCGCTACATAGGAAGTACCATTCATCAGGCTCACATCAGAATCCTACAGCATTTGAGAGCCATAAACAACGATGATCAAACCTACCCGGTGGCCAGACACATAAACAAATCACATGCAGTGAACATTAAACACCTCTCCTATTTTGTCATCGACAGTGTCCCGAAGAACAACAGAGGGGGTAACCGCAGATTGGCCCTACGACGTCTGGAATCCAGGTACATTATCTGCTAGATTCCAAGATCCCCAATGGGTTAAACTCGGACGAAGCATTAACAGTACATTTATAGTCCAGCGTAGCTCTTCCCTCTAACCGAGACCCACTCCTCAAATAACATCTGCAACTTCACTTATGTAAATGCTTTCATTTTGCTTAGTTTATTATTTAATTCACATATATTTTCCCAACACATAATCACTCAAACACATGTGATGGAGAGCACAACCAGACATGCACGGACACACAATACAGGTAGGGATGTAATGCAGAGGGTATCCACCATGGGGTCACACTGAGGCATTTGAGTCATACACTGTTTTGAATTTAAGTAGCATAAATATATGTATATATTGATTACCAGTCCGCATACAATCCAATCAAGGAAGGCACTGACACCGTGAATTTCAACTCAAGAAAGATGATTTATTCCATCATGCTGCAAAAAGACGCATATATATATATATATATTATATATATATCAAAACAATACCCTTGCAGGCATAGAGTGACGCATACATTATGCAAAAAGGAGGAGAGAACTCTGGGTAGTTCCCAAGTTTAGGTGGAGGGCAGCTCCTGTATAGAGCACCCTCAACACCAGCGACACTCTAAATTTGCTCACCTCAAATGTCTGCTTTTCTATCAAAGTTTTTAAGCATATATATATATATATCCATACTAATATAATAAAGAGAAAGCCCAAACCTTTGAGGCGGGTAATCTCAGGAACCACAGCACCAATCACAACACCCAATACAGCGTTGGAAAGGGCAGTTGCAGCCAAAGGACATAGGCTATGCAAATGCCCACCATATACATTTAAAGGTTAAAAGAACCGTGCCAGCAAAGTAGTCCCTTGTGGGCGTGTCTGCGTTGTGCTGTGGGCGTGTGCTGGGGGCGTGACAAACGTTGGGGGCGTGTGGTACGTTCCGCCCTTCATGCCATGTCTTATATTGTGTGCTAATCCCACCCTGCTCCCTTTAAATACCCCTGCATCCCATAATCATAACCCACCCGTACTCCTTAAAATACCCCAACACTCTTAAACACTAACCCATCTTAACCCTATAAATATACCCTGTACCCCAAAAACCAAACCTATCCCTAAACCCTAAAAATACCCCTGTACCCCAAAACCCAAACCTAGCCCTGAACCCTATAAATACCCCTGTACCTCAAAATCCAAACCTACCCCTGAACCCTAAAAATACCCCTGTACCCCAAAACCGAAACCTAACTCTGAACCCTAAAAACACCACTGTACCCCAAACCCAAACCTACCCTGAACTCTAAAACACCCCTGTACCCTAAAACCCAAACCTAGCCCTGAACCCTTAAAATACCCCTGTACCCCAAAACCCAAACCTACTCCTGAACCCTAAAAATACCTCTGTACCCCAAAACCCAAACCTAGCCTTGAACCCTAAATATAACCCTGTACCCCAAAACCCAAACCTACCCCTGAACCCTAAAATACCCCTGCACCCCAAAACTCAAACCTATTCCTGAACCCTTAAAATACCCCTGTACCCCCAAACCTACCCCTGAACTCTAAAAATACCCCAAAACCCAAACCTAGCCCTGAACCCAAAAAATACCCCTGTACCCCAAAACCCATACCTATCCCTAAACCCTAAAACTACCCCTGTACCCCATAACCCAAAACTATATGTGAGCCCTTAAAATACCCAAACACCCCAAAACATATACCTCAGTACCCCAAAACATATACCCCTATACCCATACTTACCTTATCCAAACATTAAAAAAAACATGCTTTTACCATTCATGCATTTACAACGAATTTCGTTGTAAATGTATGCGTGGTAAAAGCATATATAATGTAATGCCATGCGTTATAATGGCATTGCGGAGTCATGGTACTTTCGTAATGAAAATATGCGGAGTGATGGTATGCGGAAAGAAAGTTGCGGAATAATGGGTATTTACCCTCCCCCGGTAAGTACATTGGTGGCACGGCGGCCCACATCTCCAGTAACATACTCATATTTTTTCACCACCCATTTGAAAAATGCACAGGTCTCTCTCATTGATGGCCAGCACCGACATACACTTTTAGACACACCTCCCGCCACAAGTTCTAGAATTGCGAACTTTAGAGCTGGGGAGCTACGTTCAAATCTCGGCATCAGCTCAACATCCTGTGATTCTAGGCAAATCGCTTTGTCTCCCTGTGCCTACCACAAATGAATGTGTTCTTCTGTAATGTAAATTGTGCTCATGCCATGTTGTCGAGTTCGCGCTATATAATATTGCAAGGAAAAATAAAGTAGGGAAACTCGAGTTCACACACTACTGAACGCGCACTCTTAAGTGCATCAGCAGTGCACTGTGAATCGGAGCGTTTCACAGGCCTGTCACAGAAAAGAAATGCTATGTAAACGAAATCCTACAAAACAATATACTACTGGCCGGCAGCAATCCATACCCGGACAACGTCGGGACGGGCTGCTAGTATATATATATACCATTTTCAACAATAAAAGAAGACCAAGCTGAATTGAATAACATGTAGCCATACAGTGTGTTAGACAGGCAGAAATTATAATACTAAACAATTTACATAAGTAAACATAAATGGCACATAATTTGTGGTTTGCCTTGCAGATTACATAAGGAGCACTCGTATGTGATTAATACAAATATTGTAAAAGGAGAAAAAAAGAATTAAAAAACGTTCCCAATATCCACCACTCAACCGCCCCCATCCCAAACTGCCTCTAATAAAATCGTATTATAATGGGTGAGATCAACCTGTATCAGCAGGTAGTGTAGTAAATTCTTTATTGTTTGATTATTTAAAATCTTACAATATTTCCAGTACAAAAACATATTCAATAAATACAATACAATAAAAGCAATTATATCCTAAAAAATGTATTTAAAAAATATTCATAAAAGCATTTTTTCTAATTTATTCTCCCAGTTTTGTAAATGCTATCTTTAGGAACTTTACAAAGGCAGCATTCATGACTATATCATTCGAATGAAGACAGACTTTCAATGCCTGTCTACATGTCCTTGTTCCACGCATATTAAAGTGAGGTTTAAGTAATGCGCATCTTTCGTTACGGAGTCCGAACAGATACATAAGAGGTGGACAATATTTTCTTCTCCACCGTTACAAAGTCTACACAATGTGCTGCTGTTGGTTTTTTTCTACGGCGGGGCGTGACTAAGGCCTGGTAGAATTCCAAATCTTGCTCTCACAAGACATTGTTTACTTTTTTAGACCAAGGTATCTCCAAGTATTCTTGTACTTTCTTTTTTTCGCATCCATTTATTACTGACCACGAATGTTTTCTTTTTGCCAGCGTATCTTTGTCGTTTACAAGTGATAGGTGATTTGTTGTTCGATTTACTATTTTTTTTAAGGATCCATTGCTTATCATATTATTCCAGATTGGCGTTAGTGCAAACTCTTCTACTGCATCATTGAGATATTTCCATGCAACTGATCTCGTATTCTTTTTTTTTTTTTTTTAAAACCTTTATTTATCAAATGCACAATACACAGCGTCTGCCTACAACCCATTTGGGCCGGCCGCTATGACAATCGGTCAAAAAGTATAACACATTATACTGCAAAGAAGGCCACTTCGTGCGTCATTATGGTGTAGTGCATAAAGCAACAAGTAGAGGATATCGAAGGTTCAATTTTGTTATTTTGTCGAAGTTAAACAATCAAAGAACAAACACATGGTAAAGCAATAGCAAGTTCACAGGAGGGGAGGAAAAGCGGGAATCGATATACAAGAATGGAAGCAAGTCTACTAGGGGAGGGGAAGGATGAAGGGAGTGAGGAATGGAAGATAATGAAAGGAACGTGGGGAGGGGGGAATGGCCTCGGCATAATCAAGTGGTGGGGTACAAATGTCACCCCGGTATTCATTCCATTGCGCCCAGATTCTATTCCACTTCCTAGGACGACCCCGAGCCTCATACACCGTCTTCTCCCGAAACATGCACCAATCCATGTTATCTTTCCAGGCACTGAGTCCAGGCGGTCTGTTGGAGCCCCAAAGCTGTGCTATGCCCCTTTTTGCAACCATGTTGCCCAGGGTGATCCAGAAAGTTTTAGCAGCCGTACAGTCCGTAGGCTCCCACACATTAAGCAGGCAGCGCCTTGCCTCGGGAAGGAGGGGAACCCCAGTCACACGACCCATCACATCGTGGACCCTAGACCAGAAAGCAGAGATGACCGGGCATTCCCACAAAATATGAAGAAAAGTACCATTCATACCGCAGCCACGTCTACACAATCCATCTGTGGCAAGCCCCATTCGTACCAGACGCATACCAGTCACATAGACGCGATGGAGGATCTTTAATTGCACAAAACGGAGCCGAACCGGGATAGCCACCTCCTTAGGGGAAGAAATAGCCATTTGCCAGTCTTCGTCATCCAGTTCGAGCCCATCCGCCACCCAGGAGGCACGAAGCTTCTCCAGCAGGTCAGCCCTGTTGTTAATGAGTTTTTTATAAATTAAGGAGATCGTACTGTCCGGGACATGGCCATCAAGAATACGATCCTCCAACGGGGACGACTGGGGGATGTCAGTCCCGGGGGGAAAGGCGGAGGATAGGGCATGCCGCACCTGAAGATATCGAAAATACTCCTTATCATCCAATTGAAATTCTACCTTTAGGGCCTCAAAGGATTTCACTGTTCCTCTGGCCCAGAGATCCTCCACCTTGCTAATCCCAATCATATCCCATCTATCAAACCCTTTCGTCCGCCACAGGTTGCCCAGCCGTTCAGAATCATACAGAGGGGTCATACGCGTCAATCTGCCGCCCCAACCTGTAGCCTCATTCGCATCCTTCCAGGCACGCACAGCACATTTCGTAGGACCAGTCAAGAGACGGAGTGGTGACTTCGAGTATAAAGCTCTATTGAAGGTGCCGCCTGGCAACAGGAATTTATCCAGGGCGAAAGCGGGAGCGGGCTCCGGGGAATACGTCACATGGTTAATTGCACTTAGGCGTGAGGCCCAGTAATAACGTCTGATGTCGGGCAAAGCAATACCGGCATCGTACCAGGGGAGCGTAAGTTTCGTCAAGGCAATACGGGCACGTCCGTCCCAAATCAATTGCCTCTGTAGGCCTTCAATCTCACGGAAATAGCGAGCGGGGACAGGATCGAAAAAGTTTTGCAAGGCATATAAGAACCTGGGAAGCGACATCATTTTAAAAAGTGCCGCTCGTCCCAATGGGGACAAGGGCAATTCACGCCACCGCCTCACATCCTGTTTGAGGCGACGAAGGGGAGCGTAAAGATTACGATCGTATCGCACCGAGGGGTCCATGGAAATAAAAATCCCCAAATATTTAAAACCATCCTCTACCACCTGGATAGGAAACCTGCGGGGCAGCGGAGGCAATACCCCCACTATAACATAGACACAGGACTTGGTCCAGTTGATAACAAGCCCAGAGTTTTTACCAAAGGAGGTGAGAACATCAAAGAGCACGTTTAAAGACTTCTGGGGTGAGGTGAAATAGAGAAGGATTTCGTCCGCGTAGAGCGAGACGCGATCCTTCAGATCCGGTGCCCATTGGATCCCTTTAATCGAGGGCTCCCATCGAAGCCACGCTGCGAGGGGTTCCAGTGCCAACGCAAAAAGGAGTGGGGAGAGCGGGCACCCCTGACGGGTGCCACGTCCCAATGGAAACGAATCGGAGCCTCTACCGTTCACCACAACTTGGGCCAACGGTTGCTCGTATAAGAGCCGCACCCAAGCAATGAAACTAGGGCCGAAGCCGAACTTGGAAAGGACCGCCCACAAATATGGCCATCGTAGCATCCAGGGAGGCCACCACTGCAGGCTCAGTGAGAGTTCCAGCTCTCGCGAGAACGCTGTGGAGTCTGCGAAGATTAAGAGCTGTGTTTCGATGGGGTATGAAACCAGACTGATCCGGATGGATCAAGTCACAGATTACAGACAATAGACGGTTAGCCAGGACTTTGGCCAGAATTTTGGGCTCGGCATTAAGCAATGAGATGGGGCGATAAGAGGCGCAACGGTCACGAGGCTTGCCTTCTTTGTAGATGACCACTATGGTAGCCAAGCGCTGTTCAAACGGAAGAACGCCCGCCTCAAATGCATCCAGAAACATTGTCCGCAAGTGAGCAGCCATTTTGTCCGGACGGAGTTTATAGAGCTCGATAGGCAAGCCATTGGGTCCCATCGCTTTACCCGACTGCATGGACCTGATGGCAAGAGCGATCTCATCCACTGTAAGAGGAGCCTCTAGGGCCAATCTACCCTCCTCTGAGACACAAGGTAGTGCAATGTCACGCAACAGTAAACAGGAGTCAGCCTCATCACGGTCACTCACTGAGCTGTAAACCGTTTGGAAATGGTCCACGAAACATTCAACAATCTCACCGGGATCAGTCACACATTCACCAGTCTCACGGGCGATAACGGGCACTACTCGGTTCATCCGTTCAGCCTTGTCCAGCCACGCCAGGAGTTTGCTAGCCTTGTCACCCACATTATGCAAACGGCCCAACTGATTCACACGCATCACCTTAGCAGCATCAGTCACACAGGCTCTATAATCTGCCTGCTTCAGTTCTAAGGAGTGTAGAAGTGCAGGCGTATCATCTCCACCCAGCTCACTCTCGAGCGTAGTTATTTCGGCCTCAAGGGCCAACACAGCCTCCCTCCTAGCCTTCCTGTCAGCTGCAATAAGGGACAGTGTGGAACCCCGTATAACAGTTTTGAAGGCCTCCCACAGAACCGTAGGGGAAGCAACCGAACCTACATTCTCATCAAAGTAACAATTGATCGCCTTAATCAAATCCGATCGAAGCCGAGGGTTCCTGAAGTGCCAGGGTGGGATGGGGGAACTCTGCTTCCGGAAAGACCTCCCACCGAAACCTCGAGTAACAAGGGGGAATGGTCAGAAATACCCCTGGGGAGATGTCGGACTTCACGCACCAAGGATAAGTTAGCAGTCAGCATAAAAAAATAATCAATCCTTGAGAGGCTGCCATGGGCACCAGAGTGGAAAGTGTATTGAGTTTGTGAGGGGTGCAGTGACCGCCAAACATCTACCAACCCAAAGGTTTCCGTCAAGTCAGTCAGCCACATCTGTGACAAAGGCAGAACTCTAGGGGGCAACCGATCACACTCGCCCGACATCACAGAGTTGAAATCCCCACCCTGATCAGGAGACCATCTGGAAGCCCTAGGAGAGTCCTACCAAGGTCAGCATACGTGGTAGCCTGCAGTCCCGGGGGAACATAAACAGCAACAATTACAGTCAGCTTCCCCTCCCATCTCCCCGGGACGGCAGCATAGCGACCCTGATCATCGAGGGTGACATCGTCAATTTCAAGGGCTAAAGAGGATTTCACCATTATACCAACCCCTCGGGAGCCGGATGTAAAACCAGCGTGAGCGACAAGTCGGTAACCTCGGCGGTCAAGAGCTTTACAGGCATTACCAATCAAATGGGTTTCTTGGAGTAAGACAACATCAGGGGAATGACGTCTTATAAATTGCAACACAATACCACGTTTAATCCTGTCCCCCAAGCCATTAACGTTCCCAAATAGAACCTTCACGTCACCCCCCCATCCCAAAAAGAGTCCCAGCCCACCTCCTCCCGGAACCTCAGATCAAGGATGTGAAAAGAGAAACATAGAACACAAAACATAACCCCACCTCCCACCCCCCAACCAAGAACCCGTTACAACACCCCCACCCTGCACCCCTGCTGACTAAGAAGCCACCCCAAACTGTAGTGTGCCTGTCGCCCCATCTGAATCTACACAAAGAACCCCTGAGGAGGAAGGGAGAAACTACCCCAACCCGCCCCACCCCGGGCATAAAGGTGGAAGGCACATGATACAAGTTACTCCTGTGCCGTTGCGCCTCCGTCTGCGCCTCCGGGGCCCCCGCTCTCGGCATCGTCCTTTGGCAACGAATCCAACCAGTCATTGGCACTGTCCGGTTGATCAAAGAAGTAGGCACGTTCCCTGTATTCGATACGTAGGCGAGTGGGGAACAGCATCGCATATTTAAGTCCCAAATCTCTCAGGCGACGTTTCACTCCCAGGAATCCGGATCGTTGCCGCTGTACTTGAGGAGTAAAGTCAGGGTAGATAGAGATGGAGCTGTTGTCGAGCTTCAGTGGGCCGTGTTTGCGGGCGGCCTGAAGAATGGCGTCCCTGTCCCGAAAGTGAAACAGCCTAGCAATAATAGGCCTCGGGGGTCCCCCCGGCTTAACCTGTCCACCTGGGAAGCGGTATGCACGCTCGACCGCAAAAAACTTACTGAGGCCTGCGGGAGCAAGTTTAGCAACAATTAATTCCTCGACCAGTAAATCGATCGAGGCAGCACCATTGTCCTCCGGCACCCCGACCAGGCGAATGTTGTTTCGTCGGGCCCTGTAGTCGTACTCCTCCATACGTCTGGTTAGCAGGTCCTGCGACGACCGCAGATTCCCAATCTCAGACTGCGCTTCCGCCATATCCGTCACCAGACTGGTAGCTTTTAGGTCCAATGCCTTGACCCTCTCGTTAGTCTTAGCTAAATCAGCTCAAATAAGGGTAACATCGACCGCCACCATGTCTATCTTGGACACGATGGCCTCATATTGCTGACCCATATCGGCCTTGAGTCCTGTAATGGCGGCCAGTAGGTCTTGAAGTGACACCTCTGATGAGGCCGTCATGTCCGTCTTTGGGTCTTCCAAACTGCGGCTAGTAGCACTGGGGGATCCTCTCGGCTGAGTATAGCGATCAATCACATTAGACTGGACCGATCCCCCACGATTGGTGACTTTCCTGCGCTTCTCCAGCTCGGGCTTCGTCGCCATGTTGGAATCAGCACCCCGCTGAGTCCTCCTTGGTGCGATAGAATGGCAGCGACCTTCTGGACCTCGAGAGTCTCAGCCGCACAAAAATCACAGACCACTGAGCCGGAGATGGAGATGGAGACGTGCAGCTGGTTAGACCACCAAAACCAGGAGCATAGATTAGGTCATAGACAGTAGGTGCAAGGATGGACAAGAAACCAAAAGTGAAAGTGACACACCATCGGTGGAGCAGATTCCAGGCAGCCATTGTTGTTGCATTACTGCTCGGCCATCCAAAGCAGCAGAGACCACGGTCCCTCCGGGGCTAGGCCACAAAGATTAGGACGACGTACATATGGTTCCCGAAGTCCGATCTCGGCCCCAAAAAGTACAGTAGCATCAGCAAGAGTAGCACTTCAAAAGCCCGTCGAAGTGACCAGGATAGCAAAAGGATAGATCAAGAAGGGCGGTGCGGGTCTCGGGAGCTCACTGCTCACGCGACCATCTTGGATGCCCGCGTAGCTCCTCCTGATCTCGTATTCTTATTTATTTCTTGCCAAAGTAGCTGAGATATATGATTATCATGGTCATTTTTGATCCTATACCACGTTTTAATATATTGGCCTTTTCTTGCAAAAACTTGATTGTTTAACCCAAACTCCAATCTAATTTGTGCTGGTGAAGCATTATTTGGGAGATAGAAGAGAGTTTTATATGTTTTAGAAAGGACCTTGTTTATCAATTCTGCATCCGTCCCCATTAATGCCTCACTACCATATGTTATTGTTGGGAGCAATTTAGCCTCTATAATGTTTAAAAGCGGCCGATAGGTCAGATTTCCGAGCGATTTCTGTGCTATCTTGAATGCTGCAGTTAGTGAGTTAGCTTTTCTTTATGTGTCCAGTTTTTGTAGTTGATAATTTCCTTTCTGGTCAAATAGTACACCCAAATACTTGTACACTTCTATTTGTTCCAGTTGGGTATTTTCCATATACCATTTATTTTTTTGTCTCAGTTTTATGTTCCTAGTGACCACCATGATTTTTCTTTTGGTTTCATTTATTACCATTCCATTGTCCTGAGCATACAAAACCGTTCTGTTAATAAGCGCCGAAGACCGATTTTAGTATGACTTAGAAGGATGGCGTCATCTGCATACATTAGGTTAGATATCAGTTTATCCCCTAACTTCGGAGGATGTGCATTAAGTGCGTCAAGGTTCCCTGATAGATCTCCTAGGAATAGATTAAAAGGGAGGGGGATAATGTTCAGGTGTGGGTCACGCACTCCTCAGTGAGATCTAAGGTAAGTAAGTTGTGGTGTGCATCAGAGATATCACCCCCTGACGAGGAAGGTGTGGGAATCAAATTTGTGGTTGGTGACACCTAGCGTAGGTGCCAACTCCCTGAGCACAACCTAAAAGAAACACGTGATGTTTCTATATATTGTAATCCAGAAATTGTCAATAAAGTTGAACCAAAATTGTTGTTGCTTGTCTCATGTTTAATTCACACGAATTTCATCAATTTCCATGAAGTACCAAAATGTATATACATCCAAAATCAACGTTTGGTGATAGTATCCCAATGCATTTCGGACACATGGTCCTTCGTCAGGGGAATCCTAAACAAAATAAAAATGAAGCAATCTAAGTATAATTCACCCGGTAGCAAGTCTCTTATCAGTTAAATAAAGTTCTAACGGTTATGCATGTAAATTAACTAAGGTACTATATAATGCATGCGGCACGTGTCCAAAAACTTGTGTTGAATAGAATAAAAACAAGGTGTCCATGCTCGTGTGTCATAGGATAAAACAAGCCCCGTTTGCAGAGTAAATGAAACGTGAATGAAACGTGTCACCGTGAGTATTCAGTGCGGAGTAACAAAAAAGAAGAAACCTCTGTGCCCGGAGAATCCTCTCAATAGTGAAAAGAAGCTCCACGTTGTAGCCCGAATGGGAAATACAAGTAATCACGAAATCTCAAACAAAAAGAGTAGCGTTTATAACAATCACCGTAAGGGCGCACCGTCTCAACGCGTGACCCAGCTTTGAATTTCTTGTAAGTGTCTTTTTCACACTGTTTACGCTTTGTCATCTCGGTGTCAATACGCACACCTTTGGATTATTGGGACTACTTCGCACTTACGGTGATTGTTATAAACGCTACTCTTTTTGTTTGAGATTTCGTGATTACTTGTATTTCCCATTCGGGCTACAACGTGGAGCTTCTTTTCACTATTGAGAGGATTCTCCGGGCACAGAGGTTTCTTCTTTTTTGTTACTCCGCACTGAATACTCACGGTGACACGTTTCATTCACGTTTCATTTACTCTGCAAACGGGGCTTGTTTTATCCTATGACACACGAGCATGGACACCTTGTTTTTATTCTATTCAACACAAGTTTTTGGACACGTGCCGCATGCATTATATAGTACCTTAGTTAATTTACATGCATAACCGTTAGAACTTTATTTAACTGATAAGAGACTTGCTACCGGGTGAATTATACTTAGATTGCTTCATTTTTATTTTGTTTAGGATTCCCCTGACGAAGGACCATGTGTCCGAAATGCATTGGGATACTATCACCAAACGTTGATTTTGGATGTATATACATTTTGGTACTTCATGGAAATTGATGAAATTCGTGTGAATTAAACATGAGACAAGCAACAACAATTTTGGTTCAACTTTATTGACAATTTCTGGATTACAATATATAGAAACATCACGTGTTTCTTTTAGGTTGTGCTCAGGGAGTTGGCACCTACGCTAGGTGTCACCAACCACAAATAAAAGGGAGGGGGGCCAACACACATCCCTGCTTTAGCCCTTCTGTTGCTGGAATCTCCTTTGCCGTCCCCCATCCTTACTCTTACCCAGGTTTTACTGTGTAACAATTGAATCAGTCTTAATAGTTCAATTAGAATGTCTTTTTCAATAAGTTTTTTCCACAATAAATTCCTTTGCACGCAGTCAAAAGCAGATTTAAAATCTACAAAGCACAGATACAAGGGCTGTTTCACTCTGAGTGATTTTTCAATTATTAGTGATAACGCCATAATGTTTGTCATTGTTCCAAGCCCCTTAATAAAACCAGTTTGATTTAATGGCATAATCTTGTTTTCTGTTACCCATTCATTTATTTTAATTAGTAGTACTCCTGCAAACAGCTTGGCATCTGTGTCTTGTAGAGTGATGAGTCTGTAGTTCTCCGCAAGCGCCCAATTACCTTTCTTGAATATGGGGGAAATTAGAGATCCTCGCCAGGACTCAGGGATGTTGCCTGTCTCTATAACTTCTTTGAATACCTTTTCCAAATAGCTCGACCAAAAGTCCGGGTTTTCGTTAAAAAGGGCAAACGGTATCCCATTGGGGCCTGGTGCCCCATCTTTCTGCTTCTTTATTAGTTTTACTAATTGTTCTTTTGAGATTATGAATTGTTCTTGCATCTCATCACTGATTATAGAGCTCTGTTGTATGTTCGCAATGGTTTTTGTAGCTCCCTTACTGTTTAGATGCTTTTCAAGAAAAGTAGCCCATTCTTGCTCAGTTAAAGTTGAAGAAACTACCAATTTGTTCGGCCGTACTAATTTGTTTATAATTTTCCAAAATTCTCTTGCGTTTGCTTGTTTGCTTGCATGAAATAATTTAGACCACATTTCCTGTTTAGCTTGGTATTTCTCATTCCATATTAGCTTCTTCAGGGATTGATTTATTGCTTTTAGATTGTTCAAGACTTCCTCATTAGTTACTGTGGTCTTTATTTGTCTTCTTATTCTGTTTCGGGCTCTTTTTAACTTCGCTATTGTATACGGAAGATTCATATATGAGTCCTTTCCTTCTTCTTTTCATTTTACATTTCTTTTGTTGGGGTTAACCTGGGTTTGGGGTTTCACTAATTTCTTAGTGAATTCCACCCACTGTTCAACTGCTGTTTCCGTCGTATTTTCAGTAAAGCAGCTCTTTATAATGTTCTCAACTTTTTCATTCATACTATCCTTATTCAGATTAGTCCAAATTAGTTTTTTATAATTTATTGTTCCAGTATACCCCGGCACAGTATGGTACGGTTGGTTAGTATTGTGTCTAATGTTGGTAGTTATTATCTGCTGGCAATGATCACTATCTCCAACTTTAACTAACCTATAAGAGTTTATGTTTTGAAATATGTTGAGTGAAACCATTGTATAGTCGATCCTAGTGCTTGCATTATGTGCAATATACGTGTATGCAGAGGGTGTATCCTCTTTAAATCGGCCATTAAGGACTCGCAATCCCAATGCTTCTATATCCTTAATGAATGTTATACCAATTTGGTTTTGTGCCTGGTTAATCGTGACTCCTTGATAGTCCTGCTGCGGAATTGACCACTGAAGGTCTTGTGATTGTGAGACATCATCCCTTATAAATGGTATTAGTAAATTAAGGTTAAAATCCCCAGTCATCACATAGTCCACTAATGGATTGTATAGGATTTGTTCCAATAATATGGTGTTAAGGGTTGCACATATGGTTGCTCTACTTGTTTTTGTTGGATGGATATATACATTGATCATAATTAATGACCTATCCTTTTGGTCTGTACTTTTATATTTCAATCTGACTATAAGTATGTTTTTACTGTGTGTTACAAGTTGCTCATGTTCACGGGGCGTGGCTTAGCAAGCCACGATGGCGGCTGTGTCCTGCTGAGGCTCCGCAATCGGGCTAGCATCCAGCCCAGTTCCCGAGATCGCCGGGAGCCTCAGCCCACTGAAAAAGCACTTGGGACTTCCCCATGCACTGGGGCGCCACTTAAACGACCTCCGACAGCGGCGGACGAGCAACACGGACCAACTTCTCCAAAACCGGAGCCGCGCGCCTCAATTCAAGATGGCGGGCGCGGCTCCGTCCGGCGGGCACATACCCGCCGGGAGCCGACCCAGTGACCGAAGACCCCAAGGGACGGGACCAGCGGACACCTGTGAGGGGTCCCGGAGCAACAGCGAGACCGGCCCCCCCGGAGTGTGCACCGGACGGTGCCTTCTCTCGATCCGACACCCCGGCGCGCAAGATGGCGGCCGCCGCACCGGGGCTCCACTACACTGACGCTGTGGCCTCACCGGGAGCCTGATCATCCTCTGGCATCGGCCGACCCACCACCGCGAGGCGCGGAGGGCCGGCGGACGTGCTGTCGGCGTGGTGGTGTGCCATTCAGTGGCCGGCAACGTACCAGCGAGGGCGGTGAGTGCCCGCCTCTTCCCCCCCTCCCCCAGGGATCTTGGTGCCTGTGGCCCCCCCTGCAACCTCGGGGGCTCCGTGAGACGACGAGGCACACGCCGCTGGCTAACCCGGGGACCCAGGGCGCTCCCACTGCCCCGCGCCGATCGTCGGATCCGAGCGCCTGACCCCAAGATGGCGCCCACAGAGGCCTAGACTCCGAGAGCAGCGCGAGCCTCACCACAGGAGCAGGGGTGCCCCCCCAAACTCAAGACACTACCAGTGGCCGTCCATTACCCCGGAACCCCCTCGAACTCCCACCACCTGACCTCTGGCCCTCCCGGCCGCTATTGACACTGTGCCACACGCCGGGGGGGCCCGCATGGCCTTTTTGACACCGGGACTGTCGGCCCCGGCGGCCACGGACCGCCTCTGACGCCCTGAACTAGTGGACGCTTCCTGAGACGGGGGGGGGGCCGCCCCGGAGCCTGGGGGGACAGGAGAGACCGGCTGACATTGAACTGCCCCCTGACCCAGCTACGTCGACCTGCTGTACCTGGAGTACACGAAGGCCCGGTGGCCCACTTGACGGCACCTATGGGGAAGACAAAAGCCTCGCAGATGACGGCTGTCCCTGAAACGGCCGTCGAAAAGATGCCACACACCAGGACGTGGACGCAAGCCAATGCGTCGCAAACAGACCCTACGCTAACGGCGAAATTGGACCAGGTGTTGGCGGCGATCGAAATGTCTCGCCTTTCCATGGAAGAAAGATTGGGCGCCCTGACGACGGACATTAGCTTGATCCACGATGAGCATCGTAAGCTAGCGGACAGGGTGAAGGAAGGAGAACGAGCCGTGACCGAGTTACAACCTGTGGTGAAGATGCAAGAGGAAGACATGAAAGAGGTCCTACGCCGCGTGGAAGCCCTAGAAGAACGCACGGTGGACTTAGAAGGACGCTCGAGAAGATGTAACATCCGCGTTCTGGGCCTGCCGGAGGGGATTGAAAATTCGGATCCTCTGACCTATATGGAATCCTGGACTAGATCGTTCACCCCGGAGAGTGAGCGATCACCATACTTCTCCATCGAAAGGGCCCACAGAGTCCCGGCCCGGGCAACCAAACCCGGCCTCCCTCCACGACCCATGCTAGCTAAATTCTTGCACTTCCGGGACCGGGATGCGGTGCTCCGTGTGGCCCGGACAGCGGGTCCCCTGCAGGTGGAGGATCAACATGTTATGGTGTTCCCAGACTACGCCCGGGAGGTCCAGCAGCGGCGATCCACCTTTCTGGAAGTCAAAAGGCGCCTTCGTGCTAACGATCTACAGTACTCCCTGCTGTTCCCAGCCCACCTTAAAGTGCTGCACAACGGGAAAGCCCTCTTCTTCACCACGGCGGCGGAAGCACAAGATTGGACTGAATTCCACTTCCCACTGATCCCTAAGCCCGGACCCCAGAGGACACGCAACGACGACTCCAGACGATCTAGACGACGGGGTGTGAGCCGTGCCCGATCTGGCCGCCCCAAAAGCCAGGCGTCCTCCCCCACGGGGTCACCCGACCTCACGCAAATCATGCAAGAGCGACGAGACGCCCTACGAGCGGTGACCGAACTGCACACGTCACCCCCAGAATCGGACCTGGAAGGTCACCCACACCTGTTCACCCCAGAGAAAGACCGAGACAGCGATGGAACGATGTCAGGATTTGGCCCAATCTCTTCCCCCCTCCTGGCGGCACCTACACTGGACGCTACCCTGGCCAGCCAACCTAACACCTCGTCATGAACAATGAACTATTGATTACTGTATCCTTCTAATGGTTGCCCACTGTATTGCGCGACGTCTAGGAGCCTAGACTGCTTTGCCTGATTATTGTATGCGCTACCGAGCGATGGACTCTTCTCCTACAAGAGCCCGACCCGCGCACAAGCCCAGCAGCGACACATGCTGCCACCCCCGCAATTACCTGTTGTATTTCTCCCCTAGTGGGACACTAGTTTGGATATGCCACCTCCGGTGATATATCCTCAGTATTGGGACTGTTGCCCACCCAAGGTTTTACTTGTTGTTATTCCCCTTAGTCCCTCCCCTACGATTGTGGAAGCTTGGCGCGCAGGAATACACGTGACACATACACGCTGGCGGCTCTCGGGTATTATAGGGGGGCCCTCACCCTTACCACGACACCCCAAGAATGGCAGTCCCACGCTCAGACATTAATGTCCTCACATTGAACGTGCGGGGCCTGCACACACCCAGCAAACGTTATTCTGTTTACGCCTAGATTAGACGCATGTCAGCCAATATTGCACTACTACAGGAGACACACATAAACGCTACCGAACTCACTCGCCTACAGTCTAAATGGCGAGGGACCTTCTGTGCCACACAATATTCAGCGTTTGCACGCGGCGCGTTAATCTGGGTCAGGCCGGGTACTCCCTTCCGGGTGCTTCGACGGGTGGTGGACAAAGAGGGCAGATATGCGCTACTGGAGGGAATGCTGGACGGGCAGGGAATACTCCTTGGCAGCATTTACGCCCTTAACACAGACCAGGATAAATTCTGGGACCATCTCACGGGCGTCCTGGCCCAGTTCACTACAGTCCCATGGGTACTGGGAGGCGACTTTAACTGCACACTGGACCCCACCCTAGACCGCTCCCATCCCCCCCCGCACATTCCCCGGCCCCCCGGCAGGCAGAACTCTTTAGGACATGGGTCACACATTGGGCGCTCACTGACGCATGGCGACACCTACACCCACTGGCTCGCATATACACCTTCCACTCGATCCCACACAACCTCCGGGTCCGCCTAGACCGCTTCCTCTGTTCTGCACCAATTCTCCCTAAGATCACGTCTACAGACAACTGGGCCGGATCCTTTCGGATCATGACGCTCACATTATACGCCTAACCTGGCGCCCCCCCCCCACCCACCGGTCCCCACCTGGCGCCTCCCTAAGGATTGCCTGACCGACCCAGTCTTCAGAGACACACACAAAACCAGCATACAGGACTACTTCACACATAAGGCGAACACGGCGTCGTCGGTACTAGTGGAGTGGGACGCATTTAAGGTGGTGGCCAGGGGAGAATGCATCAAACAGGTGGTGGGGGTTCGCCGCACCTTGGAGCGGACACTCCTAACCTCGGAGCAGGCTCAGGCCGCACTCACTAAGCGGCCTGACGACTCGGAGGAGCACGCTGTACTCACGGCCGAGGCTATAACGGAATACCAGGCCGACTGCGCTGACCTCCGGAAGTACAATTTTAGGGCTTACGCCTCCAGAGTGCATAAGGGCAGGGACAAAGCTGGGGCGCTGCTAGCTTGGATGGCAAGGCAGGACACCGAAATCAAGCCCATCACAGTTATTATCAACCCGGACGGTGTGCTGGTGCGCTCGCAGGCCGAGATCCTTCTGGCGTTCCAACGTCATTATGCACAAGTGTACGGGACCCCGACCCAGTACTCCCAGTCCTCCGTAGACAATTTTCTGGACCTTCTGACTTTACCCACAATATCGGACGTCGACAAGCGTTCCCTCGACGCCAAGATTGTCCCGTCTGACGTCACCCAGGCGATACGGGCCATGTCTCGCAATAAAGCGCCGGGGTTGGACGGCTTCCCACTAGAATACTACTCGACCTTCTCCCCCCTGTTGGTCCCCCGTCTCTCACGGGTGTTCTGGGCGTCTCTTCATCTAGGTAGGTTACCCCAGTCCCTGCGAGTGTCCGTGATCGTCACCTTTCCCAAACCCCACAGAGATCCACTTCACATGGGGTCGTATCGCCCCATCACGCTCCTGTCGGCCGACTGTAAGATCCTGGGGAAAATCCTTGCGGATCGGTATGCGCAGATCATTCGCCCCTTGGTCCACCCCGACCAATGCGGCTTCGTGTCGGGAAGAAACACCTCCCAGAATCTCCGCCGCGTCTTCCATGTTCAGGATCAGGTGCGTGACCGATTTCCTCACGCCGCCTGCCTCATCATGGACCTGGAGAAGGCGTTCGACACCCTCACCTGGCCCTATCTCTTTTCTGTGCTGCGGCGACTCAATATCGGCCCGACACTCATGGCGTACACGCGCCTCTTGTATACCGATCTTACCACTCGGGTTCGTATCGGGAAACGCATATCACCGGCATTCGGAGTTCGGCGAGGCACAAGACAGGGGTGCCCCCTGTCGCCTCTCTTATTCGCGCTGGCGGTCGAACCGCTGGCGGTTCGGCTGCGCCTGGAGGGTGTGGAATGGGGCATCCCTCTCGCGGATGACCCAAATTGCGTGTCCATGTACGCGGATGATCTCCTCATATACGTCCGAGACATCGAAACGGACCTGGCCCCCATAGGGGCGACGCTGGCGGACTTTGCAGATGCCTCGGGCCTACAGGTGAACTGGGACAAGTCCACAGTCTACCCTTTACACCCAAGCCTACCCCCCCCCCCCGAGAAGTCGAGCTCGGTCCACATAAACTCTCGTGGTCCGCGGAGGCTCCCCGGTACCTCGGTGTCC
The DNA here is from genome assembly GCF_964263255.1 of Lissotriton vulgaris. Taxonomy (NCBI): domain Eukaryota; kingdom Metazoa; phylum Chordata; class Amphibia; order Caudata; family Salamandridae; genus Lissotriton; species Lissotriton vulgaris. The sequence goes on along the minus strand of NW_028251639.1, from coordinate 7,646 downwards.
GCTTGTACCATTCTCCGGCAGCCATGTTTGAGGGAAACCACCGCGCAGTGCTTGCTAGTCTGCGCCCAACTGTCGCCTTCTGGAATAAACTCCCGCTGGCCCCGATAGGACGGATAGCCCTGGCTAAAATGGTGATGCTTCCCCGACTCCTTTACCATTTCACAAATTTGCCGGTTATACCACCCAGGTCCTTCTTCCGCGATGTCGACTCCCTCTTAGGGACCCTTATCTGGGGCGAGGGCCGACACAGGGTCGCCTTGAAAACCCTCCAACTTCCCACGACGCAGGGAGGGCTCGGAGCTCCATCCTTCGAGGCATACTTCCTCGCGGCACAACTCCAATGGCTATCTTACTGGACGGCGGATCGCTACCCTCAGGAGACTGTCACTCCGACCGGCAGAATCGCAACCCCAGAACTCACCTCCCGGGCGCCAAGCACATACCCCCTTCAAGTGGCGATAGCGCGCCGGTGCATGATGCGGATCCACCTGTTGTCCCCCAGTAGACCTCCGTACTCCCCGCTACTACCACTGATAGGCAGCCCTAGGCAGGACTCCTACTTCACCGCTCCACTGTTCGCTGAGTGGTCACTCTGTGGCATCACAGATCTGGAATCACTCTTCGAGGAAGGCCAGCTAAAATCGCTTGACCGCCTGGTCGCTGAATACGGACTCTCCCCAGGCCAATTCCTTAGATATAGACAGCTACTCGATGGATACCGGCCCCATTTTAATCTCTGCACTGGCGAGCCAGACACGCATCCAGTAATACATACAATCCTACATATGGGGGTGGGACGCCACTTAATCACCTGGTTATATAAATCCATTCGGGAACTCTCACACGCTCCTCTTACGACTTTGCGAGCTACATGGGAGGAGGACATAGGTCGCGCACTGCACGACTCTGAATGGACTAAAGCACTTGAGGCCCCAAAACGCGTCTCTAGGAACGCCCGCTTCAAGAACATCCAATACTATATCCTACACAGGGCATACCTCACCCCAGCGCGATTGCAGAAGTTCTATCCCTCCACACCATTCCTCTGCCCCAGATGCTGCTCCCCTGCGGCAGATTTCCGACACATGTTCTGGAGTTGCCCCAACCTTCACCCCTTTTGGCGGGCGGTGCACGACACTCTGGCGGAACTTACAGGTCTCACTACACTAGCCACCTGGGAGTCCAGCGCACTAGGCATCTTTCATGTTCCTAAGCGAGACCCGGTACACAGACGCTTCGTGTCCCTAGCACTCCTGTTGGCAAACCGATGTATAGCCATGCGCTGGCGTTCCCCGGAGGGTCCCTCTGCAGCGGCATGGAAGGGCGCGGTCGGTAAATGGGCGGCGGCGGAAGAGGATGCCCTTAGAGAGGAAGAAGCCAGGGGTGCGCGTAAAATTCCCATATCCATGGAATGGGCCATGCTCCTCCACAGCTTCCGGCAGTCCACACCTGCAGAAGATCCGCCTACTCCTCCCCCCCCCACGCCTGAGAGAACCAGTAGCCTCTACATGGTATCTACCCTCCTGGGACCGTCTCCCGGTACCCCCTACATCCTGATCAAACTCTCATATGTCATGCCACCCACCTCGGTGCCCGCATACACGGGGGGTGTTCACCCCCTGCCCACTCCTTTTCCCCCCCCTCTCTCGGAGCGCAGACCGACTGGCTCCGTGGACCCGCCCCTGACGCCCGTCGCCAGTATCCCCCTACTTGGACCCTGCTAGCGCCCACACGCTTCTCTCCCACAGTTTTGTCCCCCCCGTTCTCAGGTGCCACCACTGTATGGACAGTACAGACCTCAATCCTACGCTCTCGAGGCGGGACCCTACATGTCTGCTGTTATCCATCGCCCCATTGGCGGTGCAGATTCACTGTTTCCCGACCTGCGGACATGTTTGTACGATTTACACTGATTACTCAAGGAAATGTATTTTTGCACCAGTTGTATAAAAACAAGAAAACGTTGCGCGCTTGGCTGTTCGTGGCTGAATGTTGAGGCCACGTCAGCAGATCATTTACACTGTACCTGTATACTTTGATGCAACAATAAAACAAATTTCAGCAAAAAAAAAAAGTTGCTCATTTTCACCTTGTATGCTACTGGAAATAAAAGTTGCTAACCCCCCACTCGGGCGTCCATACCTATGAATTTTACTTGCGTTTTCATAGTATCCTACGTAACCCTCCAATACAAAAGGGTGTGCTTCCCAGGTTTCCTGGAAGAATAAGATGTGACAGGGTAAAGGAATAGACCTTATTTGTGCATTGGAGAGCTTTGTCCCTACTCCGTTTATGTTCCATGAACACATTCTCAACTCAGTTACTTTTGTTTGGGGGATTGGAATGTTATTCCTTCATTGTTCTATATTACTATGGAGAGCCTGTGCAATCCATTTTTCATTTATTCATGAAGTTGTTTCTGTTGTGGAAGGTGGTGATACCACCCTTGATGTGCTAATGGATCTCACCCGGGCATTCCTTAACACTGTTCCTTTTTGTTTGCTATTTTTTTCTGTTTGGACCAGATTTGTCTCATTAATAAATGGAGTAGGATAGACTTTCGGCTCCTGTTTTGTGATAAATATTCCCCAGGCCTTAAATGTTGAAAACTCTTTTAATATTTGCTCTGCTATTGACATAGATTTTAATGTGACCAGTGTCAGTTCTTGGGTACTATTCTTATCGGCAATGAATTCAATAGAATTAATATCATCGTTCTTGATGTTGTCTAAAGCTGGAATTGATTTAAATAATCTAAGGATGTTCCCTCTATTCAATGTGTCATATCTACCTCTGGATTCATATTCAGGTTTAAATATGAGCTGTATTTTCTCAACTGTCAGTTGGTTTTCTTTGTGTGAGGCTTCCGTTATGTGATTTGTTCTGTATCTAATTAATTTTTCTCCTTCCCGTTTTTCAATTACCAGATGATCCCAGTACGGAAATTTGATTTTAGGCTATACTGTTCTTTCTATGCTCAATCTTGCTACATCATTCTTGTTGACTTTCAAACCTGATTCTGTGTTCACATTGTGATGCTGATATTGTTGCTCGCTTGGTTTTATAGTTATTTTTAATGGCATACTGCCAATCATTCCATTCATAGGGCCGTATTTTAAATTGTCCTCCTGGATTTCATCTTCTTCCTTTATTTTTTCTGTAGTCAGTGGTGGATTAGTTGTAGCCATTTGTTTTTTTTCATCACTTCTTGTCCTTTTTTAGCCTCTTTATTAGTTGCTTGTTCCAGTAATGGTTCTTGTACGAATATTGGGAATACTTTTTTTGGCTCATTTTTAGTTATTGGAGAAATTTTTTCTTCAGTTGATTTTTCTTGTTGCAATCCATTATTTTTTGTTGTACCATCAGTTTTTGTTGACTCCTCATACTTATAATAATTAGGCTTTTGATTTTTCCTTGCTTTGCGTAGTTTTTTCCTTTGTCGTTTTGACATAATATAACCGTTTGGGTCATGTTCTTTACAATCATAATCTACCTTTGTTACTATACTAGTTGTTTCCTCTTGTGTTTCATCCCTTTGTTGGGTTTCTATTGACACGTCTCTTTCATCCTGTACATTTTCTTTTTCCTGGGACATCCTCAATGTTGTTAATTCTTCTTTATCCACTATTGACGTGGAATTCTTTTCTTCCTTTTTTGCTATTTCCGTCTCTTCCCATTTATATTTCCTTATGCTCACTTCCTGGCCATTTTCTTTTTGTATAGCCTTTTTTATGTCTTCTATTATGGTATGCAAAACATCAGGTATTGCTACAAGCTTATCCATAAGTGGGGTGCAAATACATTCAATGTCCGTTTTTTGTTTATCATTTTGGAGTCTGATTATCAGATTGTTAAGCTGTGCAAGTTTGTTATCTATCCCTGTAACTGCATTTGCCATCATTGTGAGTAGGTCTATCTGAATGTCCATCTTGTTCGATTGATATTTTAACGCTTCTAGAGTTAGTGTTGATGTTTGATAGAATATGTCCCAATTTATTCCGACATTCAGCATTTTTGTTTCTTTTAGATCACTTTCAGTTGACCTTCCGTTTATTTGTTCCATTAGTGAAGCACAATCTGATGTAAGGAAGGTGTTTGCTTTTGGGAACACATCCTCAATTATTTTATTATTTTGCCATATTTTCAGCATTTCATTTTCTTCTTTTTTATCATACCCAGTATTGTGACTTAGTGTACTAGTTGATTTGGTCTTGTTTTCATCAACTGATGACTGAGGTTTTTTCATAATTTCCACATTTACTTCTATGGGAATTACTGATAGCTTTGTTTCCATCGTGCTACTTTTAATAGGTACGTCTTGTGTATCCTGTATATCCAATATTTCTAAATCATCTAGATCAATTGTTTTTTCATTTTTTGTATCAGGATAGATGGTTACATTTAAGATATCCTGGTCTGTAATTTGGAATTCATGCTCCTTCCTTTGTAGGTTGCAATCTCCGTTTTGGGGAGTACTTTGGATGACTTGCCTACTGTATTTTTCCGTACTTGTCGGCTTTATTGGAGTTTGAAGTTTATCGGTTTCCCTATCCTTATGCATAGTGATAAGAGCACTAGCTGGATCTTTCATGAACTCAAACTTATCCGGGATTTTTCCTGATTTTGCGAACATTCTGGCTATTGGAGAAATTAAAGTTTGATTTGCTCCTGCAATATTTGCTTTCACCTTTGGCTGTTGTATTTTCTTTGTACGTCTGACAGTTGTTCCCGTTGTTCTCACTTAGCCAGAGCGCATATTTCCTTACATTCTTCCTATGAAGTCCGCACTTTACCCCCGGTACCCGGTTTTGGCGAGGGCGGTATGCACAATTCAGTGAGATTTCAAGCTCCTGCTAACAGTTTATTGCAGGATAAAATATTCTTATCTGGCAAACACACTATTGTTCTAGACTTGATCTAGACTTGTGGCCTGTGAGTTACAGCGGCGTTTTTGTCACAGCGCTATTTTTCTCAGCTCTCACTCCTGCATTCAACCCACTTACAGCCTGGCACCACCTGCGGGCTGCTGTGTACCAGGGAATCTTCAATTTGCAGTGGCGTTGTTTTCCCAGCGCGTATCTCCGCGCTCACGCCTACATACAACCTGTGTCCAACCTGAGTTCCACCGGTGCAAGCCCTCGACCCCCTGATTTCTTATTCTTTTAACTTTTCAATAAGAATCGTGGGCAGGCTTCTCCAATATCCAAGTTTGTTGTGGGGAAAGAAACTGGGTGGTATATATACCCTCAGCTGATGACCGCTCAAATTTGCTACACGTCTCTGCCTCCCGTTCACCCTTGGGCGCTCACCCTACCAGGCCCGTCTGTCCTATAGATAATGGACAGCTGCCATCAGGGAGGGAGCAAGGACAAGGGCGGGAAGGAAAAGTTGAGCACTGTAGTAATATAGCAAATATAGCAAGGGTCCTCGGTGAGATAATGGTGACCCTTTATGTTATCCACCTAGCTCACCAGGAACAAGTTATCCAAGATTTCGAAGAACTTTCTGAGACTTTCCGAGACCTTTCTCCCCCCTGCAGCTCCCACAGTACGCAGTACACAGTTCACAGTTCACAGATTCACAGTATGCAGTTCACAGTTCACAGTCACCCCAATTGTACTCACTGAGTTGTGACTGTTGAGGAGGAGAGCACCAGGCAAAGGGAAGTAGGCTCACTGGCTCTATCCTTACAATACCAATTCCTTTTACTGTTGTTTTCCCGTTTTTTTTGCTGTTTGTCCAGCAAGATTCAGCAAGTATGAAAAGTAAGTAAAGAAAATATGCTTTGCTGGGGGTCCTTCAGCTATGCAGAATGGCGATCCTCCGAAGTAGCGACTCACGTTTGCTCCTTAGCACTCCTTAGCGCTCTTCCTCAGGAGCCACTGAGCCACTGCAGCATCCTGTCCGTGTTTTAAAATCCTTTCAGGCGTCCTTTCGGGCATGCGGTCTCACAGACCTGCTACCAGCACCCAGGTCACAGCTCCCCGCTCACCGCTCCAAACCCGACTTTACTTTACTTTACTGGCACGCCACCTGCCGCCCGTGTTCCCCATTCGCCAGCTTGGTCCGGCCGTGGAGCCGCAGAGCTGCAGAGCCGCAGAGCCGTGCCCACCAAATGCGTGGGGTGCGGTGGTGGCGGCACGGCAACGCCAGACGTCAGAGCGGGTGCAGCGGTACAGGGGTTGTGGCAGCGCCCAGGCCCCAGGTCTCCAAGCCAAGCCAGGCCACAGCAACAGCCTCACCCAAACCTTGGGACCACAAACAGACAGCCCGCGGCCAGCCGACTAGGTCAGAATGGCGTCCTCGCGTTCCTCGCGTTCACAATGCTCACTAGCTCCCTCTGCTGACTCAGTCGCACTCAAGGACCGAAGGTAAGTGAAGGAATATCACAATTCCTGTATGATTATCAGTAGAGAATGACAGCTAGCAGGGAAATGAAGGTATTATCTCCATTGTGTGGGCAATGATCAGGCGGCTTCCTCACCTTTGGATTTAAATTGTCTCGGTAAATCCTCTCACATTATTAGCATAGGTTGTTTGCGTAACCCTCAATACTCTTCCCTGCGTATATCATAACTGTCTGTTGTTCCCCAGCCCCAAACCTCCCTGTGCCAATTTGTGACAAGAGGCATGATGGGATTTCCAATGGTGTATAATCTGATGTTTAGCTAGAATCGGTAAATCGGGCCATAGTCTAAAACGTTTTGGGCCTAGGGTATAGGCCCCAAAGGCAATGTTCAGCAGTATAATGTGAGTATATAGGGGCCCCCCTGCTAACTGTAATAGTTCCTAAGGCAGGGAAAAATCTTTCAATTGTAAGGAAAAATCTTAGTCAACTATATTTTTCAACATATGTTAATACCATCTTCATACTTTTAGGGCATCAATTGAATATCAAAATGTTTTCCTATATGTAGTTCAATGGATTATATAACAATTTAAATATCATCTTAAAATGATCATCCAGGTTACATTTCTTAATTCTTGCAATCATGCAGACATTCAGACCCTTTCATCCTTCCATACAGTAGAGTAAATCGTAGGCATCTAATCATAATGGAGTCCATGCATTAATGTAACATGTATTTCTTCATGAATTATCAAAAACTTGATCAGAGAATGTTAATAACAGTTTTTTCTAATCATGGACCGTTTATCCTAAAAGCAATCATTAAGTAGTAAATTGTTTCCCCTGAGTTAGACAAAGTTGTCGACAAATGTAAATGTAATTCACTCCTCTTCACGCGTTTCGGCTGTAAGCCTTCGTCAGGAAGCCACATATTTGCCAAGCAAGTCCTGTATCTGTAAACCACATACATCTGAATCAAGGCCTTCTCATAACGGAGAGCACTAATCAAGTACATAAAAGCATTGTGAATGAGTTGGAGACCAGGGGGCCGTACTGCTCCAGGCAACAGCAGACTATGTAACGTGCCCGCTCTCACATTTGTGGTGTATAACCAATTTCATTTAAGTGGAAACCCGCCAGCCAGTAGGACAACCATTGTAACCCGCCAGTCAGCAAAAGGCCCTATAGTCATGGGTTACCCATCTCACCCTCCACATGGGGTAGCTAAATTTTAAGTAGGCTAACTTGACTTTGTCCAGTGCCCAAAATGAGATCAATCAGCAGGGAATTCAATGTC
>NW_028251637.1:0-44601 GCF_964263255.1 Lissotriton vulgaris | reverse complement strand
GACGAAAGTTGTACATAAAAATCAACAAACTGTAACACAGCAAAGTTATGTAGAGCACAATTCTTAATTTCGGGCAGTCTTTAAAGTTTAACAATAAAAACATTCATACAGAACAGGTTCAGGAAAGAAAAAAGGTGGGATACAGTGGTTTCATTAATGTAATGTTTCCTACATATAAAAAACAAATACTAATTATTTTCCTTAAGCAATAAAGTCCTCACATTAAAATACTAAGAGAAATCTATTGAACAATGAACATTTCATGTGTAATTAGAATTCAATTTGAATATTTTAACCTCCACAGCATTATTTGACTCATGATTACAACCTGAATGCTTTCTGGAAGGGAACCGCCTCATGGGGGTCAAAATCACATCTTTTCCAACAATAGGATTAAAATGATAAACTTGAATTTCAATTTGATTTATTGATTTAGGCCTTCTTGGAGATCAACAATTTTAAATATATACAAAATCCATACACTTTTGTAAAATTGTCACCTAAACTTGAATTTAATCCACCTTTTGATTAAACACTTCCCATTCCAGCAAGCATCACAGGACCACTTAGTGATAATGTGTCAGATGGCAACAACAATAAATATGTTTAGAATTTTACCTCCGAAAGCAAAAACATGCCATTTCTGAATCATGGTGCACAATAAAATGTAGGAACAGAAGGGCATTTTTAGGTATAGCATTCATTAAGGTTTGACCAGTCTTGAAACTAGAATTCCTGAACTTTTGGACATGTAAATGTCATTTTAAAAGAATTCACACAGACCCAGCATGAGCTCCGTGAAAAATTGAAGATGATTGAATTGTACTCAGATAACATGTGCTGATTAGTAATCTATTGATGTAAAATACAGTGGTGAGGCAATGCTTGTGGATCTAATCTATTCAGATTTTAACTCCATAGTTTGTTCAATAAATTGACTGAGCATAATACTTGAAGGTCCATCTCTCAGATCAGTTCTATTACAGTTTTATTTGCGATAACACTAAAAGAGATCAATGATAAATAGGTTTTAAAAGCCATGGGTGGAATTGATTCTTGGTCTAAATCTAGATCATTCTCTGCAATAGAAACCAGTACAAACAGATCAAATCTAAAAGCATTGAATATGTTTATTATAGTGGTTTAGAGTAAACACAGATGACACACATTGTTCCTGAAACTCAGAAAATGTATTGAAAGATTATGATTACAACCTATTTTATGTCCAGAGACCGGTTTAGATTCTTTCCTGTTTAAGTGACAACATTTGCAAATATATTTAACAAAACATTAAAGATGGATGTCAGAAATTCTGTCTTTAAGCATTGTGTAAGAGTTGTGTGATGGTTTTTATTTGATCCGAAGCAACACTAAATAGGTACATGCACCGGTTATCATTTAACTAACATTATAAAAGCAAACTTAATTTGGAGGGAATTGAGAAATAGTGACTCATGTACCAAGGGTTTTATTGTTAAAAAATACACTGGTTCGGTAATTCACAGAGTTTGCAAATGTCTTTTTGAAATGTACTAAGCCCATTTAACAATTAAGAATTTGGAAGGGGAATGTTAATAGTGTACCTTCTAAATACATTATACCTCCTTAAGGTATGTATTAAGCTTTGAAACCATACGTGGGCTGAAAAACAGTAACAGGAGGTAGTAACCGAAGGGGACATTCGTGAATCTGAAAGTAAAATGGGGTGCATTAAAAATGCCATCACAGACACAGTAGTGTGCTGACTCCACAAGCAACCACTTTTACCAAATGGATTATTAATACATGAACCTCAGTATTTCCTATATATTGCTGAAATGTAGTCTCTAATATTTTTGTCGTGTGGTGTAAATATTTGTTTCTATTATTTTATTTCCCATTTCCATATTGTCATGAAATGTACCTATTCTTTTTGTCAAACATATTGAAATATTTTTGTCACAATTTTTGGGGCATTCTAAAAAGTGTTTTCACTCTCTAACAGGAGGGCATTTCCATAGTCTAAGTGGGGTGTTATTAGAGCATGAACTATTGTTTTTCTAGCTCCGATGGGAATAAGGTCAATGACTTTTCGAAGGACTTTCAGTCAGTCATCGCATTTATATAGCGCACTACTTACCCGGAGGGTCTCAAGGCGCTGGGGGGGGGGGTCTGCTACTGCTCGAACAACCAGGTCTTGAGTTGCTTCCTGAAGGCGAGGTGGTCCTGGGTCAGGCGGAGGCGGGTGGGGAGGGAGTTCCATGTCTTGGTGGCGAGGTAGGAGAAGGACCGTCCCCCTGCGGTGGCTATTCGGATGCGGGGGACGGCGGCGAGGCTGGTCGATCGAAGTTGGCGTTGGGGAGCGTAGAAGTTGAGGCAGCTGTTGAGGTATCCTGGGTCTTGGCTGTTTAGGGCTTTGTGTGCGTGGGTGAGGAGACGGATGGTGATTCTTTCAGGTGTCCGGAGATGTGGCTGCGACTGGGGATGTCCAGGATGAGTCGTGCTGAGGCGTTCTGGATCCGCTGGAGTCTCTTCTGGAGTTTGGCAGTGGTTCCGGCGTAGAGGGTGTTGCCGTAGTCCAGACGGCTGGTGACGAGGGCCTGGGTGACCGTCTTCCTGGTATGCCGAAGCATTTTCCTGTTATTTTGTTAACTTGGGACTTGCCAGAGAGGTCAGAATCTAGCATGACCCCTAGGTTTCTTACCGTTTCTACAGGACTGGGTAGTTTTCCCAGTTCACTGGGCCACCATGCGTAAGACCATACGGCGGTTTCTTTCCCTACCACCAGTACCTCAGTCTTGTCTCCATTTAAGCGGAGACAATTGTTGTCCATCCAGGTGGCTACTGCCGCCATACAGCTTGAGAAGTTGGTGGCATATTCCTTGCTTTCCGGCGTTAGTTTGAACATTAATTGAGTGTCGTCAGCATAGCTGACAATGCCCACCCCGAAATTCTCTACAACGTGTGCCAGGGGCTCCATATAGATGTTGAATAATGTAGGGCTCAGACTAGAGCCCTGTGGAACCCCATGGCTCACGTTGTGAGGAGATGATCTGAAGGGTGGGCAGTGTAGCTGGAACGATCTATTGGTAAGGAAGGATTCAAGCCAGGCAAGTGCAGGGCCCTTCACTCCTATGTCCGAGAGACGAGACAACAGCGTTGAGTGCAGCACGGTGTCAAATGCTGCACTGAGGTCCAACATGACCAACGCTGCCGTCTCTCCCTCGTCCACCATCTTGCGGATACATTCCGTAGAGTACAGGACTGCTGATTCGGTGGAATAGCCTGGTCTAAATCCCGATTGGGAGGGATGGAGTAGGGTTTCTTTTTCCAAAAATGCCATAAGTTGTTTGTTTACTATTTTTTCAATGATTTTGGCACAATATGGAAGAAGAGAGATAGGTCTTAGATTTTGGAGCTGTGAGATTGGAATGTTAGGTTTTTTTTTTTTTAAAGGTATCACTTGAGCTATTTTCCAAGCTTCTGAAACAATACACTCCTGAAAGGATAAGGTAATCATATAGCTAATATGATTAATAAGTGTGTTTTCCATAATATCCTTACTTTTTTCCTGTGGGCACACATCACTGGGAGATCCTGAATGTATTCCATTGATGATATTAAGTAAATCCCTGTTGTCTGGCGTAGTGAACATGGTAAGTATAGTATTTCTGTAGGGGGAGCTTTATTATCTACATTGTTTACTAGGTTAGTGGGTTTTGGGAAGGTAGCATGAATTTTCTCTACTTTTTCAACGAAAAAGTCTGCGATTTGTTCACATATTTCAGTGGAATACGTATCTTGGGTATCTAAACGGGAGGAATTTGTAAGTTCTTTGTAGATGCAGAACAGTTCCTTCGTGGGATTGTCTGCCTCCTCAATTCTGTTTTTGGAAAAAACGCTTTTCTCTTCTCTTACCATTTTTTGATATTTTTTTAGCTCAGTTCTGTAATTTTTCTTAAGTTCAGGAGTATAACCTTCTCTCCATTTGCGCTCTGTTGATTTGCATTGGGCTTTTGCTAGTTTGAGTTTCTCAGTAAACCATGGCTCTGATTTGGTACGTCTAACTGGGGGTTTGGTGGTCCAAGGGGCGATTTTATCTAATGCCTTTCTTAACCATAGTTCGTAATTGTTCCATACCTCTTGTAAGGATTGCCCTGTGGCTGGTGGTTGTTCATCTAATGAACTTTTAAAAAGGTCCGGGGTGTAGTTCTTCCAGTTGCGACGCTTGTGAGAATAGGCTTTAGCAGCTGCGTTTTTTGTGAGATTACTTGGCATTTCAAAGGTTACCATATAATGGTCAGACCAAATTAACGGGATAGGGGGAAAAGTTTCAATTCCCTCCCAACTTGCAAAAATCGGGTCTAAGAGATGCCCTTGTTGGTGGGTAGGATTAGTGGACAGTAGTTTTAAACCCAGTGAGTTGAGCGCAGTCATTAATATTTGTGCTTCTTTTGCTTTGGTGTCTTCAAAATGAAGATTCAGATCGCCTAAGATAATTAGGTTTTTGTGTCTTATTGCTCGCTGGGTAGATGCTTCTATAAGTTGGCTACAAAAAGGACCCGGAGATCCAGGAGGTCGATAAATAAGTAGACCTGTAATTGTAGTAGTTGACTCTAGTTTTATAGTGAATATGCCACATTCACTGTTAATGATGGCCATGTTAGTTAAAGTACATTCTAACTCTTTTTTACAAATGAGTGCGAGTCCACCACCACGTTGTTTATGCCTGTCGATTCTCAGAAGACTATAGTTGGCTGGTATAGCTTCTAGAATGTCAGGGGAAGATGATTCTTCTAGCCATGTTTCGGTAAGAAACATTGCGTCGAAATCGTTGTTTTTTAATAGGTCGTGGATTTCCATTTTATGCTTTATCATTGATCTGCAATTTAACAATGTCATCTTCAATTTTGCTATTGGGCCAGAGGTTTTATTTAGTGTGGGAAGTGACATGTTACATATATTGCAGTACATGGGTATCAGATCAGGGTCTATGGTGTGGAAGCAGGGTTGAATTAGGTTCTTACCAAGTGTGAGGAGGTCCGTTTTTGAATAGTGAATACTATGATGATCCACGCCAGAGGCTGTATCAGTTGTTTGTTCCGTGGGGTCATGGAGTCCTGCCCCGCACCCCGGTCGATCGCGGACGGGCGCAGACGGGCAGGACGTTGGCTTGACTCCAGCGCTCGATCGGCGCGCCTGCAATGCGCGTTCGCTGCGCGGAGCCATTGACGTATGGTTTTATGCAGTCGGCCGAGCAACGTGCAGTGCGAGCCCTCACTAAGATGGCCGCTGTCCTATCTCAGTTTACTCAGTTAGTCCCCGCAGATGACGGCCCATGATTCGGCCACACCCACAAGGGCAAACCAAGTAGTCTGCCGCCTAACTAAGGGAATGATTAAAGATCAAACAGTCACCTTTGCCTTGTCTGACGCTCAAGTAGTAATCAGCGCGCGTTCAAATCAAGTGCCAAAGGGAGGGGGAGAGGACACACGGGGAATAAAAGCAACACAATCTAAAATTAATTGCGAGGTATTTTAAAATGAACCTCCCGGCTCAAGCCTCAGGAGTAAAGTGCAAAGCAGTAGGAATTGCTCACGTGCCTTCTCTGGTTTTATGCAGTCGGCCGAGCGACGTGCAGTGCGAGCCCTCACTAAGATGGCCGCTGTCCTATCTCAGTTTACTCAGTTAGTCCCCGCAGATGACGGCCCGTGATTCGGCCACACCCACAAGGGCAAAGCATACAACCAATGATATGAGATGGACAATTATTGAGGCAATCACTGGCACAACTAACGTAACTAGCAGGCTCTTTGAAAAGGAGCAGCGCTGGGTGTACCGTTTAGGTACCAACACCGTTGGGCTGAATGATGACATCCCGTGGAATACGGTCCTGGCTTAACAATGTGGTCACCAATACCCTATAGTCTCTATTATGTTCATGTACAAACTACATCTGCAAACCAGACTCAGTACCGCTTTCAACATTCATGTGTGACTACACCACCACTGTACTGTTACACTGTCTGTGTGATTCTGCACTCTGTTATTGTGTGTGGGCAACTATGGCCATGTTCATGGTAATCTACACCAGCCTGGCACAGTACTTCACCCTAAGTGACTTTTGTCTGAATGTCCATTGACAACTAAAGTTTTCCTTTCTATAAAAAGCTCTCACTGAAAAACAGCTTCAGTGGCACAAGACTGTAACTTTGGATGTAATCCATGTCATTACTCATGCTCTGGGCAATTGTGATACTCATGGGAACCCCTATTATTAGCCTCTATACCTCGAAGGCTTTATAGCTATGCTTATTGCATTTTCTAAACAATTCATACCTCGCAGCCTCACCCAACTGGCTGACGATAAGCGGATTAGTGCTTGTTTACTTTGTGATCGGAGAATGTTAGTTTACATAAAGCTTCCGATCATCATTGAAGCCGCTTAGGCTCCCCATTGGCCATTAAATTCAAGCCTCTTTGTGAACAACAGTCGCGCCCCTCCTTCCAGGGCCGGCGCGTTCAAAGCCTCGCCTTGGCTATGGACACGCCCACTCAGAAGAGCGCGGCAGAACGAACAAACGCTTTTAAACTCATTTACCGGCCCCGCTCGCCATCGTCGGGGTCCGGTTTTGAGGTTATGCACAGGTGCAAAAGCGGGCTGAGAGCGTTGAGGGCGTAAGTGACACCACCATCACGATCGGCCAGTATCTACAAAATCGAGCTAAGTGAAAACCTGATCCTAGGTATTTTAAGCCTCTTCTTTCTAATTTCAGTATGTGCCAGGTACGCTCCAACCCCCCTCCCGAGACCCATGGTGCCAGTAGCGCCACATTGTAAAGTGAGATATGATTTGTAATTAACCATTCAAGGGGGTCACAGACCTTTGGTCCATTGATCCCTTCAAAAGGAGTACATGTATCGTGTTTTTAACCCTTTCTAGCTACTATGTATGTTTTAGAACACCTTTTCCACTTCACTTATAGATATAGAGCTATATGGATGGTGTTAAATTTAGTGTTTATATGGGAACACTATCTATGCCACAACTATGGAGCACCCTGAACAAACGCAATGATCTATATTTACAATTAATTGTGTGTATGTCTTCTGTGTTATTTACTTTACAGGTGCAGAAACACTCCGCAATTTGGAGTATTTTTGGAATGAGCAATTTGCTCTTCCCCTTTTTTTATGCACTTTATCACCTTTTTTGACTTTTCACTTTCACGTCCCCAGGTTAGGGTGGTCGATTAGAGAGTCCATACCGCCGGGGTATAATTCTGTCCTGATAAATGCCTAGGTAAATTTAAACCACCTCTAAGGCTGAAACATGTTGACTGACTTAATTATTTTCTGAATTGAACCAATCCATAACCTTGGCAGTAAAATTCAGACACATAACTCTTTTATCCGTGTCCTAGGGATCAATCATTAAACATTTTTTAGATACCCTTCAGGCACTTTTAATTTTAAACCTCACAGCACGCCCTTCTCACATAACCAGCTCCGCAGTCTTTCTGGCGTCGTAGCACACCAAAGAGGCACTCGGCCTCTTTGGTGGGGCCCTATGATGAAGCATGACACTGACTAGGTCGGTGTGTGAGGGCTTTCTTATCCACCCAAAGTGGGTGTGTGATTCCCAGTTGTTTCGCTCCGTCTCTGTGGCTTTTTGAGACTGATTTGACCTCTCTTTTCTTGTTTATTCTCAAATGAATTAGTCCATAGGGAAGTGGGCTTAAACTACGTCAAGGATATAATTGCCTTGCGCCCGCTTGCCCTGTCACGATCGATCTGGTCAAAAGAGGACAAAATTTACACAGGACGTGATTAATGACTGTTTAAGACTTGACCATCGCTCCAGTATATCTTGGCTCTGCCATATTCAATCGTGGTATAAAACACTTTATGAAATTGACATCTTCATGGAACCTGAAATGGGGGCGGGAATATCAAAAAAAGAGCTTAAAGTTTCATTCCTGAAACATAAAAGAAGTACTAGACTGATTGAATGTGCAAAACAAAGTATGTTTAACTTTTATCAGGAGCATAATGTTAGTGAAGGCTTCCAAATGTACCTTACTGTTGTTAGCAGAAGCTCTCATCGCTTTGTTTTAACTCGTTTACGTCTAGGAATTGCACATCATTTAGTTGCATTCCCATTGACTAAGCAGCATGGTACATGTTTATGTCCCTGTGATGGTATTTCTAAGCAGAGTAGCTCCCATTTTATGCTGTTTTGTAAATTTTATATCCCTTTTAGGAAATTTTATTTAAAGCCCATCTTTTTCAAATATGATACTCGTAGCACTAAGATAGTGATGCAGCTGATGTTTAACCTAGGGAGCCCAGATATATGTTTTTATGTGGCTACATATATTTTAAAATGCATTTTTGCACGGAAATCGATAATTATATGAACTTATCGTATGGTTTAACATAAATGCACTTTATTATTATTGCCAATTGCACATGTATCAAAAGAGGAAGGTGTACATTGAATTTTTACTCAAATGCACTTTGTTACTGCCAAATTTGCACATGCACAGGAAGATTAAGATTGCACTTTGTGATTTTGTACATTGTTTATTAGTTACCGTTACCATGTATTTTAATAAGGATTATTGTTGCCCTATATTGAATCGTTATCATATGTTACTTTTAAGAATTAAGTTTGTATAATGTGTAATTTAGAACTAAGATGGAGTTAATCCCTGCTCGTTTTGAAGGGGGTAATGAGTGTGTTTGGTGTCAAGTCTTAATGTCCTTAGGCTCAATCCTTATTTGTATAATCAGAGTCAAAAAGTCCTTATTTTGTAGAAAAGTTGCTCTTTATTTGTGTAGATAAAAACATGGACAGCCGACACGTGTTTCGCCCCTATGGCGATTTGCGCCAGGGCTTTTTCAAGGCTATTTACAATATTTTTTGTTCTGTACAGTTCCTCATCTTTTGCAAAATATTTCCAAAATAGAATCCGGTTTTTCAATTTGTGGGGGTAGAATCCCTGGAGTACTACGTCGACAGTCTGCTCGTTACTTCTTCCGCTATCGCGATCCCTGCTCGTACCTGTTACTTGTCAAATTAGGATGTGATGTAAATTAACGATGTACATGTAATTTTCTTTGTTGCTATATGGTTATATTTATATATACCGAATAAAGCACTTTTAAATCAAATCGACTTTAGACACTAAGCTCAGGGGGAGCAGGAAGACTACGCCAGTGTCTGAGCAAACAGCCACGTTTTAAGTAGTTGCCTGAACTGGAGAAGGGATGTGGAAAAACGAATATCCAAGGTAAGGGTATTCCACAACTTGGTGGCAATTGTGGCAAACCTGCGTCCTCCCATACGTTGGAGCCTAAAGTGAGGAACGGTCAAGAGAACTTG
The DNA here is from genome assembly GCF_964263255.1 of Lissotriton vulgaris. Classification (NCBI taxonomy): domain Eukaryota; kingdom Metazoa; phylum Chordata; class Amphibia; order Caudata; family Salamandridae; genus Lissotriton; species Lissotriton vulgaris. The sequence continues at coordinate 35,234 of NW_028251637.1, read as the reverse complement.
GGCAGCAGACCGAAGATTGCGTGAGGGTATGTATTTGGGCAAAAGTTCCATGTTGAAAGTCTCTACACGAGCATCCCCCAGGACGACACAATCAAAAGTCCTGGAGAGTCACTGAACTCAATTGAGTGGAAATATCAGACACCCAAATCATTCATCATCGAGTGTGCTACTATAGCACTCAAAGAGAATTTTTTCTCCTTCAAGAACAAGTTGTTCCTCCAATGCTCAGGTACATCTATGGGCAGCACTTTTGCCCCTAGTGTGGCTGGACTCTATGTGGCTGATTTTGAAGCAAAATACATCTTGCCGCCATCCGCAGAATTCTCACCTTCCATGCTTTTATGGAAGCGCTACATTGACGATATTTTGCTTCTATGGACAGGCAGTGACAGTGACCTTGAGTCATTCCTGGTATGGATCAACACCCTTGACCACAACCTTAGGTTCACTCACACCACCAGCAAAACTGACATTGTCTTTCTCGATGTAGTGATCTCAGTCTCTGGCACAGGTCTAACCACAAAAACTCATCACAAACCAACAGCCAAGAATAATCTACTAGAGTTCAGTAGTTTCCATCCCCGCCCTCTGAAGGAGAATCTTCCATATGGTCAATATTTAAGACTGAGAAGGAATTGCAGTACTCTGGCGGATTTCAAAGAACAGTCCTCTGGACTAACTGAGAAACTGAAAGATAGGGGTTACCCAACATCAACCTTAAACAAGGGTTTCAAGAGAGCACGAAACCAGCCGAGAGAGGCCTTGTTGGAAGAGAAAACCAGTAACCAAGAAACAATACCACTCACTTGTGTAACTACCTTCAATAGCCTGTCTAACCTCATGAAAAAGACAATAAACAAGCATTGGAGTATCATAAAATCCTCCAAAGAGGATTGGGAAAAGCCTCTCTTTTCTTTCAAGAAGGGTCGAAGTCTGAAGGATGCCTTAGTTCACACCCGTCCAAAAGAAAAGACACCCCCTAAAATCCCTACAGTCACGGCAGCATGGGGTTTACCTCAAATCACAGGGCACTACCCCTGCTCGGATTGCAGCGTGTGCCATCTAACGGAGGCATCAAAAACACTCTCATTGGAGCAAGGAAAAATCTGGACCCAGGTAGCACATACGAACTGCAACTCAACCAATGTGGTATATCTAATCACGTGTCCCTGTGCCTTACGCTATGTTGGCATGACCACACGCAAAGTGAAACAGCGTATCTGTGAGCACCGAAGTAATATCAGGTGCAAAAAAGCAACGACGAAGCTGAGTCGTCACTTTCTGGATTGCAATCACACCACCAATGACATGAAATGGACAATTATAGAAGCAATCACTGGTACCACTAACATCACGAGCAGGCTGTTTGAAAAAGAACAGCGCTGGGTTTATCGTTTGCGTACCAATACTGTTGGGTTGAACAATGACATCCCGTGGAATACAGTCCTGGGGTAACAAGGTGGTCCATGACACATGTTACAGGAGCAGTCACCATTATAGGATAGGATAGGATGTGCATTTGTAGAGCGCGAATTGCTGCCCGGAGGCGTCCAAGCGCTGAGAGTACCGAGTCCTCGTATACGGCCCAGGAGGAGAGAAAAAGTGAAGTTAACTAGACTGGGTGAAATAGAAAAGTTTTCAGCTGTTTGCGGAAGGTCGAGAGATTGGGGTTAGCTCTGAGGTGCAGCGGGAGGGCGTTCCAGGCCTTGGCGCCATTATACGAGAACGTTCTGCCTCCGGATCTAGATCTTTTTATTCTGGGGACCTTTGCAAGAAAGGTCTGACTGGAGCGGAGGCTTCTGTTGGGCTCGTAATGAGTGATTAAGTCTCGAGTGATTTTGGGGCCAGTGTTCCAGAAGGCCTGGTGTGCTATACACATAGCTTTGAACAGGACTCTCTGTCGCACCGGGAGCCAGTGGAGGGTAACCAAACCAGCCTGCACTGACTGTCTGCGGGGAAGGTCGAGAAGAATACGTGCTGCGCAGTTCTGGACTATCTGAAGCCTTCTCAGAGTAGATTCGGGGGCGCCAAGGTAAAGTACATTGTTAAAATCAAGTCGTGACTGAATTAAACCTTGTACGGCTGTTTGTTTGGCATCCAAAGGAAGGAGGGGGAGGATTTTTTTTAGCATCTTCATGATGCCAAAGCAAGTGGCTGAGAGTTTTGTGGATTGCACATTAAAGGACAGGGAACTGTCCAGCCACACTCCGAGACTCTTGATGCTATTTTTGGGAGTTGAGGGGGACCCAGACTGGACGGCCACAGAGAGGGGGGGATACTGAGGTCTGGGGGGCCCATGAGCATCAGCTCAGTTTTGGCCCCATTCAGTTTTAAAGATGAAAGGGACATCCAGGTCTTCACTTCTTCAAGGCACTCTCTAAGCCCGCCTGGTGCAGATGGTTTAGCTTCCTGTGTCAGGGAGACCACCAGCTGCGTGTCGTCCGCATATGAGATGATCTTAATCCCATACGGGCGGACGACATCAGCCAGCGGCCTCATGTACAGATTAAAGAGTGCAGGGCTTAGAGATGATCCCTGAGGGACTCCACATTTCAAAGGTCTGCTGGCGGAGACAGCCTCGCCTTCGAACACACAGAAGGATCTGTCCTCTAGGAAGGACTGGAACCAAGACCAGGCTTTGTCCCCAATCCCAACTTGGGACATACGGTACAGCAGAGTGTCATGGCTGACCGTATCGAAGGCCGCGCTGAGATCAAGGAGGATCACTGCCACTGATCCTCCTTGATCCAGGATTTTTCTGGCCTCCTCAGTGACCATGAGGAGGGCGGTCTCGGTCCCATGTTTAGGTCTAAAGCCCGCCTGGGTAGGGTCCAGTAGATGGTGATCTTCCAGAAAAGTTATTAGTTGTTTGTTTATGTATTTCTCCAGAATCTTGCTGACCCATGGGAGCAGGGAAATGGGGTGATAGTTGCTCAGGTCGTTGGGGTCCAGATTGGGCTTTTTCACTAGGGCTCTAACCATGGCCTGCTTCCATGCGGTCGGGACCATGCCAGATGAAATAGAGGCGTTTAAAACCTCCTTAATTATGGGCAGAGTGATCTGCGAAGCTGCCATTATTATGTCTGGTGGGGCTGGGTCATTGGGGGAACCAGATTTTACATTCCGTGCTAAGGGTTCAAGAGTAGCAAGATCTAGCGGAAGGAAGTTTGTCAATGTGGGTGAATGTTGACTGGAAATTGTGGGGAGGAACGGGAAAGCCGAGGGAGTGAGATTGTTCGGAGGAAAGGCAGAATAGATGGTACTTATTTTCTGATGAAAGAATTCGGCGATGTCATTACAGTGGGTGATGGACTTGTCTGCCTGCACGCAAGGGGGCTGTTTAGTCAGTTTTTTAATGATTTGGAAAATTTCCTTGGGTTTGGATTTGGCAAGTGAAATTTTCTCAGAAAAGTAAGTGGCTTGAGCCGCTTTTATCAGTGTTTTGTATTCACTGATGGCTTCTCTGTAAAGGTTTTTTTTGTCTGTGGAGTAATCAGATCGCCAGCTTCTTTCTGATTGCCTGCAACGTCGTTTCTTGTCTCTGAGATCCTCAGTGTACCATGGGGCAGTTTTGTGGAGACGTTTAAGCGTGATTTTTTTTTGGGGGGAGAGCAATATCTAAAGACTGAGTGATCCAGTTGGAGTAAGCCTGGTTTGCTAGGCCGGGGTTATCTTTGATCAGAGGAGGGTTCTCAGCAAGTATGTTAGTCCAGTTATCGATTGCAAGGTGAGACCAGGCTCTCGTGAGTCTCGTGGAAGGAGTCGATTCAGAGGGTTTAGGCGCAGACCAACTGATAGGGATCAGAAAGTGGTCAGTCCAAGGCAAGGGGATAGGTGGACTGGTTAGAAGACCGGGACAGTTGCTGAAAACCTGGTCCAACAGATGACCCTTGACGTGGGTGGGGGAGGTAACCCTTTGGGTCAGTTGTAGAGCCGCCAGATCATCTGTTAAAGTCATGGCTGTGTGATCTGAGACCGAGTCAAAATGGAAGTTAAAATCCCCTAACACAGTAAAGTTAGACGTGAGATTGAGATGTTCAGCTACGCTTGAGGGTAGACTGACGTGGAACTGGTTCGGGGGACCAGGAGGGCGGTAAATGAGCGTGCCAGAGAGGCATCTGTTGGGTGAAAGTTCAACGTGAAAGGTAAGGCTCTCACAGTCCGGGATGGTTTCGGGTACTACTCGGCAACGAAGCTGATCTTTATGGATTATTGCCAGACCTCCTCCTCTCCCTTTAGGCCGATCTTGTCGAGAGATTTGGAAGCCTGGAGGAAGGGCTTCTATGATTGCTGGCTCAGCGTCAGGTGCTAGCCAAGTTTCTGTTAGGAACAATATGTCCGGTGAAAGTTCCTCTATTAGAAGAGCAATTTCGACCCTATGTTTTGGGAGGGAGCGGCAGTTCAGCAGGAACATGCGGAAGTCATATAGCAGTTCAGTAGCTATTTTGGGTTTCAGGTGGATGTTGCATTTGGGACAGGTGGACGCCAAGGTGTCAGCTTGGAAGCTGTGTTGACAGTCATTGCTGGTAAGTGCCCTGAGACTATGCAGGGTTTCAGGGCTGTAACATATGGGGTCTGAGGATTGGGGTGCAAGGGGACTGGCCCTAGGCCTGGACTCGGCGCGGACGAGCGCAGACGAGCTTGCCTTATGCGCGCCTTCGGCACGCAATCGTCGCGCCCGCTGAGCTCGTCCGCTGCGCTTCCGGTACATGCACATTATTATAGGGCGAGGAGAGGGCGTGGCCTCGAGATGGGCGTGTCCCTCGTTCCGTGTGGCCGATGGCGCCTGCCAAGACTCCCACGAGCTCTCCCTCTCAGCGCTGTGAACCGCTGCTGGGGATGCTTTCCAGGCAGGAGACAGACAGGTAAAGGGTGCGTTTAAAAACAAGTTACAATGATTTTTAAAAGTTCTACAAGTGCAAAATAAGCAAAAGCTATCTCCCGGCTGTGCCTCAGGAGGGTGTAGGTATTCTGTGGCGCTCGTATGTCAGCGCTCTATTTGTACGAGTTAAAGGGGGCGTGGCCTCGAGGTGGGCGTGTCCCTCGTTCCGTGTGGCCGATGGCACCTGCCAAGACTCCCACGAGCTCTCCCTCTCAGCGCTGTGAACCGCTGCTGGGGATGCTTTCCAGGCAGGAGACAGACAGGTAAAGGGTGCATTTAAAAACAAGTTACAATGATTTTTTAAAGTTCTACAAGTGCAAAATAAGCAAAAGCTATCTCCCGGCTGTGCCTCAGGAGGGTGTAGGTATTCTGTGGCGCTCGTATGTCAGCGCTCGATTTGTACGAGTTAAAGGGGGCGTGGCCTCGAGGTGGGCGTGTCCCTCGTTCCGTGTGGCCGATGGCGCCTGCCAAGACTACCCTGTAGTCTTTGTTGGGCTCGTGTACAACTGTTTTTGCATACCAAATGCAGTGGTTTTCTCCACCACCGTTTTTTCACTTAAGAGGTTTCTCCTCCCTTGATACTACCTATCTAATACTCTCAATTCAGTGACACCCCCACCCCTGTGTAGCTTTGATGTCACACTGATTGCATACTTATGCCCCGTGCCTTAGCTTATGTACTTGGATGACTTGGCAACTCTTACTATCCTTTTACACTCTGGGCAGTCTGCCCCGCAATTAACTTATGGCTTATTGCATCATTGCATCGCTGCTTGCGGTGTAAGTTAGGCGGCTTATGGATCGCTTAAAGTTTTCATTCCGAACATTGAAACCGCCGGGCTGCCATGGAAACATGCCCGCTCCCATTGGCCACTGAATCCAAGCCTCCCTTTGAGACGTGCCACGCCCACCTAACTCGGGCCGGCACGTTGCAAGCCTCGCTCTGATGCGGGGCACGCCCACCCGGAAGAGCGAGAAACAACGAGGAAACGCTTTGAAACTCAGAAACCGGCCCCGCTCCCCATCGTCGGGGTCCGGTCCTGAGGTTATGCTAGGTGCAAAAGCGGGTTGCGAGCGTTGAGGGCGTGAGTTGCTGAACCACCACGATTTTACTTCATCGACGCGATCGAGCTAAGTAAAACCCGATCCAATGCATTTCAAGCCTTTGCTTTCTACTTTCAGGATGTGCCAGGTACGCTCCTACCCCCCTCCCGAGACCCATGGTGCAGTTAGCACCATAATCTAAAGTGAGATATCTATTTGAATTTATGAACTATTCGGTGGGGTCACAGACCTTTGGTCCATTGATCCCTCCTATGGAGTGCTTTTTATCGTGTTTTTAACCCCTTCTAGCTACTTTGCGTGTTTTAAGCACTTATTTCCACTTCACTTCCTATAATTAGTGGTATCATCCCTATAGGGCTATTTGGATGGTGTTAACTTTAGTGTTTATTTGGGAACACTACCTTTGCCACAACTATGGAGCACCCTGGACAAACGCAATGACCTATACCTACAACTAATTGTGTGTATGTCTTCTTTGTTTGTCTGTGTTATTTGTTTTACAGGTGCAGAAACACTACTAAATTAGGAGTATTTTTGGAATGAGCGACCTGCTCTTCCCCCCTTTTTTATGCACTTTATCACATTTTTGATTTTTTCACTTTCACGCCCCCAGGTCAGGGTGGACGATTAGAGAGTCCATACCGCCGAGGTATAAACTAGTCCTGATGAATGCCTAGGTAAATTTAAACCACTGTAAAGGCTGAAACATGTTGACTGACTAACTAAAATTCTGAATTAACCAATCCATTACCTTTGGCAGCAAATTCAGACACATAACCCTTTTAATCATGTCCTAGGGATCAACCATTAAAATATTTTTTGCTGATACCCTTTAGGCAATTTTACTTTTATGGAAAAACAACTATTAAAGGAGGGTCAAGGGGAATATATTTATAGACCGTCCAAACTCGAAGAACCCCTATTGGAACTATAAAGAACAAGAAGAGCTGGAGGGTCTGTGAAGAAAAATGCTAAGTCTACAACACGGGTACTCATAGTACGGCCCGCGGGTCAGTGGCGGCCCGGCAAGCCTTCCCTGGCGGCCCGCGGACCTTGCACATATCGTACCGGTGTTTTAATATTTTTTTTTTTAAAGAGTGTCTGCCAACACAAGTTGCAGCAGCGCGACTTGGAGACTGCTGCTCTGTGGGGGCTGGCCGGGCAATTCCTGCCATACTTAGAGTGGAGCTGCAGGGGCCTAAGAGGTGAACAACACAGCCTCATTAACATATTAATGGTCTTTTAAAGACCTGTTAATGCGCTCGGTGCTGCTGTGTGTGTGTGCTCCGAAGCTGTCTCCACCCGGGCAATGGAACTTCACCACAATCTAATTTGCACCTCATCTTTTTTTGTAAATCTTATACGTATATCACAAAAAGTACATCCTCCCGCTTATGAAGAAATATAAATTCACACCATGTCGCACTGCCTGATACTTACTTCAAATGTGGTCTGAATATTATGTGTGCTATTGCCTATTGCGTCCTACCTTTGTTTGCCATTAATGAGCAGGAGATCTCTTAATGATATTAATCATCAGTTGTATAGATTGCCCCAAGACATCTAATGCTACCATGCGCCCGACAAACATTTAAACATATCACCTGCATGAGCGTTGTGAACCCCCGCTTTTGCAGCTTCACTGGGAGTGGGATTTTTGGGGGGTTTCTTCTGCCTGAAACTCAGCAGACAAATGCTCATAAATAACGCAAGCAGGAGTAAGGAAACATGAAAGATGAGTAAATGCAAGAAGGAAGGAATATTGAAAGGTGGATGAATAAATGGATGAACGACTGGGTAGATGTATGGGTGAAAGGTTGAGTGAATTGATAGGTGGATGTATATGTGAAAGAATGGCAGATGGATGGATGAATGAGTGGCTAGATAGGTAAATGGATAGGTGGACGGACAGGTGAAAGGAGGGGAGAGTAAAGGGTTGGATGGGTGAATGTATAGGTGAGTTAAAGGATAAGTGAATGAACAGGTGGAAGGATGACAGAGTAAAGGGGTGGATGAATAGATGGATGGACAGGTGAAAGATGAGAGAATGAAGGGATTAATATGTGGATGGACATGAGATGGGATGGCATAGCAAGGTGGTGGATGAGTTGGTGAAAGGATGAGTGACTAGATGGCAGAGTGGAGGGATGGGTGGATAGAAAAGTAGATGGATGGATGGGTGGATGGAAGAGTGGATAGATGAATGAATGAAAGATGGATGGCAGAGTGGATGGATGGATAGATGGACAGACAGAAGGATGGATGAGTAGGTAGATGGATTAGTGGCAGAGTGGATGAATGAATGGAATGGCTAAAGAAGGAATGATGGATTATGAGAAACTGGGTTGTTGGTTAAATGTGGGTGGCCCCTGTTCGAGTAGGCGGATAAACTTATCATGGAGCATTACGAATTTTAAAATGCTTATCTTTACTCATATTTAACCATGTGAAGTTTAGGAGGGTGCCATGTGCTTTACTGCAGAGTCCCTTGCACTAGAGTCTACTGCATTCAAGACCCTATTAGGTTTGATTCAAGAATAGTTTCTGCCTAATACTAATACACTGGTAATAAATGTGAATTCTTCTTACTGCAGGCAAATCATGGAACAAATCAAGGAGTGCGGAATCCCTGAAGTTGAGACAAAGTGAGGGAGGGAAAGGGAGACTGGATGAGGGAGTGAGAGGGAAGGAGGGAAAGGTAAATGGAGGAAGGGAAAGGGAGGGTGAGGGAGGGAAAGAGAGTGACAGTGAGGGAGTGAGGGAGGGAAGGAAAGGGAGTGACAGAGTGAGGGAGTGAGAGAGGGAAAGGGAGGGAGGGAAAGGGGTGAGGAAGTGGAAGAGGGAAAGGGAGACAGAGTGAGGGAGTGAGAGAGGGAAAGGGAGACAGAGTGAGGGAGTGGGAGAGGGAGAGGGAAAGGGAGACAGAGTGAGGGAGGAGTGAGAGAGGGAAAGGGAGGGAGGGAAAGGGAGTGACAGAGTGAGAGAGGGAAAGGGAGACAGAGTGAGGGAGTGAGAGAGGGAAAGGGAGACAGAGTGAGGGAATGAGAGAGGGTAAGGGAGACAGAGAGAGGGAGACAGAGGGAGGGGGACAGAGTAAGGGAGAGTGAGATTGAGAGAGGGAGGGAGAGGGAGGGAGGGAGAGGGAGGGAGGGAGAGAGAGAAAGAGAGCTAGAGAGAGAGAGGTGGGTATGCCGGGTCTGGTGGCTCAGTGGACGAAGGTGTCCGCTGCAGGGACCAGTGATCAACCTCATGGTCAGTTTTTTTTGGTTGGTCTAGCCCCGCCCCCCCCCCACTGGTGCCGCCCCCACTGGTGCGGCCCTCAGACACAAACCACACTGTAAATTTGGCCCCCGAGAGAAAGTTTGTGAGTACCCATGGTCTACAAGGTCCTCCATGAGAGCTACACACTTGGATTGCACTGAACCAGACCCAAGTGGTCACTAGACACTAGGTGTACAGTAGATATCCTATCAGCCCACCCACTTGGCGGAGCCTCGTCATGTAGGACGTCTAGAACCAAGTTGGTGTATCCAAGCCTAGATGAATTGGCTAGACATCACACAATTATGGTTCACACGATGGAAGTGTCCACGCCACTGGCGGTGCTGGTACAGTGCAGTGCAAAGAAAAAAAGTGAGTGAGTGATGTTAAAATGACGGTCGAGGCAAAAGAAAAAACCTTTATTATTATTCACCTGGACGTCAGATTAAAAAGAGGTGCAAGACAGTGTGACAAAATCACTGTCTACTTTGCTGTGTGGTTAAATAGGCCAACATGTTTCTGCCAATAGGTGAAACTACACCGGCATTCTTCAGGGCCACTTGTATAAAATTTTGCTCCTGAAAGATACACTCTAGTAGTAGTGCAAAGAAAGTGAAGATGACAGACCAAAAATTAAGACTGTCAGACTAATAATGTGGTTACTTGGACCCTCCTACCGTATCCTCTTGAACCGTTTGATGATAGAGGATGCAGTCCTGTAAACAAAAAACAGAGAAACAAATACTATTTTGTGTTCTCTAGACATAACAGACTTTCAGGAGCAATTAACCCCAGAAAGGGCTATACTATCATAACATGAGGACCAAACAAGACTTAGCAAGGCCAGTCCAGATTAGAACGGCCACTTAATTAATTACTGGTTGCACATAGGATAAACCACAGAAATTTCTGAATACAATTTGAAAAAATGAAGAGACTTACCCAGCAATGTGTGGGAGTCAAGCCTCACCTCACCCGGCAACGGCTCGGAGATTGAGGCCCCGCTCTATGCACAAACAAAAATATGTAAACATGTAAACCGGAGCGACTGTAAAGATCTAGTAAGTATCTTTAGTCAATACTATGTATCAAAAGTTGTGCATACAAACAACTGGTTATGAGTTGCCCACAGTGATCACAGTCCCATGGAGAAGGCAAGGGGAAAGCATAGAGTCTAGTTTAAACTAGTGAAGATACTGACTAACAGGGCAAATAATGTGTTCATAGCACTATTCACCCATAGTGTTTATTAACCTTGCGAAAACCCTAAGCATGCAAACAACTGCCAGTCTGAAATGCAGTGTAGCACTTACAAAAATGGAAGGGATGGTTAAGTTGACTTTCTATTGCAGCCTATTCTTAAGGGAAAGTACAGCCTCTAGCTTCACTGGTAAAGCAAAGCAGCATCTGACGCCTCAAGCTTCACTGGTAGAGTAAAGTAGAATCTGATGTTACCCCTCCAAGCTAGTTTTATAATTACTGCATCGTCGAGTAAAACAGCTCAATTATCCCTCAGTATGTACCAGAGAAACAAAATTAGGCTAGTTTTAGCGGAACGCGTCGTGACAGCTCACCTCTCCGTCGGTACCTCTCGGCTAGAACCAAAGCCGAAGGGGAGGCGACGAGGAGAGGTGAGACGCGCTTTATATACCCTCTCTGATTGGTGGGGGTATCGTTAATGATGAACAGCTGCTCGGCTGGTGCCGGTCTCGTGATGCGCGAATTCCAGTCACAACGCATGCGCGCCGGTAAGCCACACATTGTAGCGGTGTGGTCAAAAACCGGAGCATGCGCAGAGTGAAAGTATCAGGGATGATTTTAAGCGCGCCTGCGGTTTGCGATGTGTGTTCGTTTCTTTCCGCGTGCTCAGACCGCTGCAATCTAGCATAGGCTGAGACAGTGATATTACAAAAACGGAGCACACCCGCGTTCATGTGAAGGAGCATAGATAGTGTATAATATTCAAAAGAAAAACATAGCGGGCGCTGGAGAATTCGTTACACGCCTGAGCTATAATGTTGTAGATATGTTAAAATGTAATCATTGAGGTTTAGAGACGGACAAGTCTGAGCCTCTTATTATGTACAAAGGACATGTCAGTGAGGGGCACTACAAGAGTTACAGACTATGTAGGTGAACATCAGACAATGTGTAAGCACCAGTATAATGTCATAATGCATATAAAGGAGCGGACAATACATTGGGCTCAAGGAGGAAAGGACCATATCATATGTATGTTGTACCTGTCATGGTCCATTCTAAATGTAGGGCGTGATATTGAGACGTGTTTTCTTACGCAGGCTGTACATTGTACAGTTACCTGGGAGAACCCAGACGGTGTTGAGAACAACAAACCGTATAAGAGAGGCATAGAGTTCTAGGGGTTGACAGTGCATGATGGTCAATGCTCTATAGCGAATTCAAGCTGGTCATATGGATACCCATGGGATGTTATCATTCAACCCTGTCACATCAGTTTTCAATTTAAAAATCCACCGTTGTTCCTTGATGAACAGAAACCGTGAGACATCTGTGATGTGTGCTGGGATGAAAGGTTGTTCCAGGACCACCCACCTCAAATCATCTGCTTTGTGCTTCTTGGCTAGAAAGTGATTCGTGAGGCAGGTGGACTGTTTGTTACACCGTATCGTGCTCTTGTGTTCACTGATACGCAATTTGACTTTCCTGGTAGTGTGTCCAATATATGCTAGACCACAGGGGCATGTGATCTTATAGATCAATTTCTCCGAGTTGCAGTTCGTGTGGTTGGTCAACTTCCATGGTCTGGATGTACCAATGTCAATGGAGAGGGTCTTCTGGGTCTGTGGGCACACGGTGCAGCCACCACACGGGTAGTGCCCCCGGACCGGAGTAGTATTCCAAATGGTGTCAAGAGTGGTAGTGGTATCTCTCCTCTGTGTCTTAGGTCTGGTGTGAACCAGGCTATCTCTGATGCTAGGCCCTCTTTTGAAGGCGAACAGAGGCCTGGGTATTGCACCGGATGCTGTGTTAAGGATCTTTCAATGCTTCAGTACCGTTTTTTTTTACCACATTGGATAGGGTACTGAACGTATGCACCATCGTGATCCTGTCAGACGGTGTCTTGCCTTGTTGGTATTCAATCAATGCCTCTCGATTGTTGGTGGATGCTCTTTTGCGCGCCCGACGTATCAAATGATTAGGGTAGTGACGTTCCTTCAGGTTCAGCGATAGCTCTTTCGCATGTTGTTCATACAAGATGTTCGAGGAACAATTTCTCCGAACCCTCAGAAATTGACCTACCGGTAAGTTGTCACGTAGTGACTGCGGGTGAAAACTCCGGTACGATAGCAGTGAATTCCGAGCCATGGGTTTCTTATATAGTCGACTCTGCAGGCCTCCCTCTCCAGGGAAGATGAGAAGATCTAAGAATGGTAGCTGCTCTTTGCTGTGCTCCATTGTGAACCGGAGGTATTGATTTCTGGAATTCAACCACGTGTGGAAATTGGTGACCTCAAGACTTGTGCCTCTACATATGACAATGATGTAATCAATATATCTGCGCCACAGCAACACCTGACCAAAGAAAGGGTTGCTGTGGTTCAGAACATGGTCTTGCTCAAATTGGTGCATATACAAATTAGCAAGACTTGGGGCAAAGACACTCTCCATTGATGTTCCGGAGACTTGGAGGTAGAGGTCATCCTGGTATTGAAAATAGTTCTCCATCATAGCCAATCTGGCGCACTCCATGATGAAAGGTATTGGGGTGATAGTATCCGGTGGTTTTGACTCTAGCAAGTTCCTTATGCAGTCCAGAGTCTCTTGTTGCGGGATGCACGTGTAGAGAAACTCGACGTCGAAACTCACCAATAGGTCAGTCTCGACGTTAAACTCGGTCTCTGCAAGGAGTCGTAGAACATCACTGGTGTCTTGCAAGTACGTCGGTGTATCTTTCACAATTGGTTTGAGAAAGAAATCCACAAAGGTGGATAATGGCTCAAGTAGAGAACCAATCCCCGAAATAATCGGGCGACCCGGAGGAGGTCTCTTCTCCTTATGAATCTTCGGGAGGCAATAAAAGTAAGGGACCACAGGGTGTGTCGTGCTAAGGTATCTGGCTTCTTGAGATGTGATCCAGCCTTCGCAGGATGCTTCCTCAATGAGGCTTTTAATGTCGTTGGAGATTCTCATGGTAGGATCTTCTGTAAGTCGACGATAAGCATTAGAGTCATTCAGTTGTCGTTTGCACTCCCTGTGATAAATGTCAGTATCTTGTATGACAATGGCTCCGCCTTTGTCGGCGGGTTTTATTGTGATGTTGGTATCTTTAGACAAGCCCACGAGTGCCAACCTTTCTACTTTGGTCATATTAGAGAAGGTCCTTTTATTTGTCTGGTCCATATTCATGATGTCATGAGTGACTGCTTGCTCAAAAGCAATAACCCTCGCTGGAACTTGATGGCTGAGAGGCGTATACGTGGATTTAGGTCTGAGACCTGTATTCCGATCCAAAGAGTCCTCCGAATTGTTGTTGTCATTAGTCGATTTGAAGAAGAAATGTAGACGGACTTTCCTGTAAAAGGATTCCAATTCACACCTCAAGTTGAAGGGGTCTCCTTCGTTGGTTGGGACAAATCCTAGTCCTTTGTTAAGGACTGAAGTCTCCGTAGATGTGAGTGTCCGGGTGCTGAGATTCACCACAAGATCACTGGTTTCTTCTAGGATTGGTCCCCTCTGTTGTTCGTGGTGTCTGGTGCCCAATTCACTGACTGTTGGCCTCTTCTCTTCCCGCGACTTCTGCCTTGGCCCTGCCATAAAAAAGACTGGTCGTAGTAGAAGTTTGGATTGGGTGGATAGTTTGGCATTTGATGGCCCATAGGGGGTCCCATCGGTGGTTGATGATAACCCCAGGGTGCTGGAGGCCACCAAGGCCCTGGATTTGGGTCGTATTGAGCTCCTCGCCCTCTATTAGATCTTCTCTGGGGACCTCTGCCTCGCCCTCTGTTAGGTGTCCCTCTATTCGAATTGCCTTGATCATTAGACTCTGATTCTGAGCCTGAGGAAGAGTAGTTGGACCCATAGCTCCTTCCTCTGGTGTTATAAACAGGGGCTACATAGGAGTCACTGATATAAGGGTAGGTGGTTTCCATAGAGAAACGTGCAAGATCTTTCTTAAATTTTTCAACTTTAGTCATAAGGATGTTGTCATAGTATTCTTTATTAGTTTTGTTGGTCTCGTCCAAGTTCTTTTTATAGGGCACCGACCGAATAGCTGCATTAATTTGGCCCTCTAAAACTTGGATCTCAACCAGTAGGGCATCGGCTGTCTTCTTGGCGGTATTAATAATCAAGATAAGCCAATCGCGCGTGCAGCGCCACGCAATGAGTGCCCAATCTTTTAAGAAACCCTTGTCTGTTAGAAAGAGACGTGGTGCATTAGTCACTATTAGGCCTGATGGTGCACACTTGCCATGAAGATATTCGTTCATAATTACGCCATGTATGGAGGTGCGAGAGTGGTTTTTTTTCATATTCAATAAAGTCACCCAATCATCCTCAGTTGTGGTGGTGGATGTCGAGGACAAGCCGTCTAGGATGCTAGGATTGTCAGTCAGAAGTGTGTTGAGATCTTCATCATCAAATGCCAACCCCCCCAAAGTCAGCCATAGTAAGTAATCAGAGTGAGGCAACACAATCAACCAGGTGAGCAATAAAAAGACAACATCAATGGCGTGTTGTCAAAAAGTAAAATAGACCCGCAGCGGAGGCTGCTCAGTACAGAAAAACAACTATTAAAGGAGGGTCAAGGGGAATATATTTATAGACCGTCCAAACTCGAAGAACCCCTATTGGAACTATAAAGAACAAGAAGAGCTGGAGGGTCTGTGAAGAAAAATGCTAAGTCTACAAGGTCCTCAATGAGAGCTACACACTTGGATTGCACTGAACCAGACCCGAGTGGTCACTAGACACTAGGTGTACAGTAGATATCCTATCAGCCCACCCACTTGGCGGAGCCTCGTCATGTAGGACGTCTAGAACCAAGTTGGTGTATCCAAGCCTAGATGAATTGGCTAGACATCACACAATTATGGTTCACACGATGGAAGTGTCCACGCCACTGGCGGTGCTGGTACAGTGCAGTGCAAAGAAAAAAAGTGAGTGAGTGATGTTAAAATGACGGTCGAGGCAAAAGAAAAAACCTTTATTATTATTCACCTGGACGTCAGATTAAAAAGAGGTGCAAGACAGTGTGACAAAATCACTGTCTACTTTGCTGTGTGGTTAAATAGGCCAACATGTTTCTGCCAATAGGTGAAACTACACCGGCATTCTTCAGGGCCACTTGTATAAAATTTTGCTCCTGAAAGATACACTCTAGTAGTAGTGCAAAGAAAGTGAAGATGACAGACCAAAAATTAAGACTGTCAGACTAATAATGTGGTTACTTGGACCATCCTACCGTATCCTCTTGAACCGTTTGATGAGGTAACTGTACAATGTACAGCCTCAGTAAGAAAACACGTCTCAATATCACGCCCTACCTTTAGAATGGACCATGACAGGTACAACATACACATGATATGATCCTTTCCTCCTTGAGCCCAATGTATTGTCCGCTCCTTTATATGCATTATGACATTATACTGGTGCTTACACATTGTCTGATGTTCACCTACATAGTCTGTAACTCTTGTAGTGCCCCTCACTGACATGTCCTTTGTACATAATAAGAGGCTCAGACTTGTCCGTCTCTAAACCTCAATGATTACATTTTAACATATCTACAACATTATAGCTCAGGCGTGTAACGAATTCTCCAGCGCCCGCTATGTTTTTCCTTTGAATATTATACACTATCTATGCTCCTTCACATGAACGCGGGTGTGCTCCGTTTTTGTAATATCACTGTCTCAGCCTATGCTAGATTGCAGCGGTCTGAGCACGCGCAAAGAAACGAACACACATCGCAAACCGCAGGCGCGCTTAAAATCATCCCTGATACTTTCACTCTGCGCATGCTCCGGTTTTTGACCACACCGCTACAATGTGTGGCTTACCGGCGCGCATGCGTTGTGACTGGAATTCGCGCATCACGAGACCGGCACCAGCCGAGCAGCTGTTCATTATTAACGATACCCCCACCAATCAGAGAGGGTATATAAAGCGCGTCTCACCTCTCCTCATCGCCTCCCCTTCGGCTTTGGTTCTAGCCGAGAGGTACCGACGGATAGGTGAGCTGTCACGACGCGTTCCGCTAAAACTAGCCTAATTTTGTTTCTCTGGTACATACTGAGGGATAATTGAGCTGTTTTACTCGACGATGCAGTAATTATAAAACTAGCTTGGAGGGGTAACATCAGATTAGACTTTACACTACCAGTGAAGCTTGAGGCGTCAGATGCTGCTTTGCTTTACCAGTGAAGCTAGAGGCTGTACTTTCCCTTAAGAATAGGCTGCAATAGAAAGTCAACTTAACCATCCCTTCCATTTTTGTAAGTGCTACACTGCATTTCAGACTGGCAGTTGTTTGCATGGGTGAATAGTGCTATGAACACATTATTTGCCCTGTTAGTCAGTATCTTCACTAGTTTAAACTAGACTCTATGCTTTCCCCTTGCCTTCTCCATGGGACTGTGATCACTGTGGGCAACTCATAACCAGTTGTTTGTATGCACAACTTTTGATACATAGTATTGACTAAAGATACTTACTAGATCTTTACAGTCGCTCCGGTTTACATGTTTACATATATTTGTTTGTGCATAGAGCGGGGCCTCAATCTCCGAGCCGTTGCCGGGTGAGGTGAGGCTTGACTCCCACACATTGCTGGGTAAGTCTCTTCATTTTTTCAAATTGTATTCAGAAATGTCTGTGGTTTATCCTATGTGCAACCAGTAATTAATTAAGTGGCCGTTCTAATCTGGACTGGCCTTGCTAAGTCTTGTCTCATGTTATGATAGTATAGCCCTTTCTGGGGTTAATTGCTCCTGAAAGTCTGTTCTGTCTAGAGAACACAAAATAGTATTTGTTTCTCTGTTTTTTGTTTACAGGACTGCATCCTCTATCATCAAACGGTTCAAGAGGATACGGTAGGATGGTCCAAGTAACCACATTATTAGTCTGACAGTCTTAATTTTTGGTCTGTCATCTTCACTTTCTTTGCACTACTACTAGAGTGTATCTTTGCAGTAGCAAAATTTTATACAAGTGGCCCTGAAGAATGCCGGTGTAGTTTCACCTATTGGCAGAAACATGTTGGCCTATTTAACCACACAGCAAAGTAGACAGTGATTTTGTCACACTGTCTTGCACCTCTTTTTAATCTGACGTCCAGGTGAATAATAATAAAGGTTTTTTCTTTTGCCTCGACCGTCATTTTAACATCACTCACTCACTTTTTTTCTTTGCACTGCACTGTACCAGCACCGCCAGTGGCGTGGACACTTCCATCGTGTGACCCATAATTGTCTGATGTCTAGCCAATTCATCTAGGCTTGGATACACCAACTTGGTTCTAGACGTCCTACATGACGAGGCTCCGCCAAGTGGGTGGGCTGATAGGATATCTACTGTACACCTAGTGTCTAGTGACCACTCGGGTCTGGTTCAGTGCAATCCAAGTGTGTAGCTCTCATTGAGGACCTTGTAGACTTAGCATTTTTCTTCACAGACCCTCCAGCTCTTCTTGTTCTTTATAATTTTACTTTTATACCTCACTACACGCCCTTTTCACACAACCAGCTCCGCAGTCTTCTGGCGTCGTAGCACACCAAAGAGGCATTCGGCCTCTTTGGTGGGGCCCTATGATGAAGCATGACACTGACTAGGTCGGTGTGTGAGGGCTTTCTTATCCACCCAAAGCGGGTGTGTGATTCCCCTGTTGCATCGCTCCGTCTCTGTGGCTTTTTGAGACCTATTTAACCTCTCTTCTTTTGTTTATGCGTATTAACCGGGGACTAAGAGAGTGTTCCTTAATCTCCCTGCCTCTCCTATTGTTGTTTTGTAATTCAGGAAAGAGGCAGGAGGGGTGGCCCCTAGCCCCGGCCTGTCGCGGACAGGCGCCGACGGGCTTACCTTTGCGCGGCCGGGGGGGGGATGCACATTTATACTGTGCTAAGGGTCGTGCGCGAGAAAGCTGCAACGCCAACCCTGGCCTATCCCCAAGATGGCGGACCCCCTGTCAGTCCCGGTAACAGCACCTAGTCGGCTGCTCGGGAAAACAGGCAAGACAGTGCAGCGAAAAAGTGAGTGCTAAAGTGCAAATGCAATAATTCACAGTCAGTAGTAAATTAAAAACACAATGATAATGTTAAAAGAACAAGCGTTGCTCCCGGCTTCCGCCTCAGGAGTTAGGTGGCAGACTGTGGGTAATGCGCGCAAAGAGAGAAGTGCAAATGCAGTAATTTAAAAGCAGTAATACAGGCAGTACACAATAACAGTTTTAAAAGGTCAAGCTTTGCTCCCGGCTTCCGCCTCAGGAGTTAGGCAAAAGACTATCGGCTCTCTCAATGAAGGATTCACAGTACTAGATCTGCTTGAATCCTTGCATGGAAGGGCTGCCCTCTCTCCGCTTCTGTGCTTGCTGGTTTACTAGCACTGGTTTGGGTGGTTGATCTGGATAAGTTGTTCACTTGCTGCAGCCTGCAGAGCTTCAGTGGTAACTAGTATGAATTCTACCCAAGTAATGCAACTGTTACCTTCCTATTCCTCCGACTGTAAAGCGCTCTGATATCCATCGGGATCATGTTCACGCTATATAAAACTTTATAAATAAATAAATCATCTTGACAGCTCTCCACACATAAGAGACAACGACGATCACTACAGACTACATGGACGTAGAGGAGGTCCCCACTATTGTGAGACTCTCCAGTGTGCCATGACCCCAACAGAGAGCCGCAGCCTGCGTGCATCTGGAGCCGTGGCCTCTCATGGATTGCTCTGGCCATCTGAGGCCGGGGCCTGCCTGCATCTGGAGCCGTGGCCTCCCATGGATTGCTCTAGCCATCAGAGAGCCACAGTCTGCGTGCATCTGGAGCCGTAGCCTCCCATGGATTGCTCTAGTCATCAGAGAGCCGCAGCCTGTGTGCATCTGGAGCCTTGGCCTCCCATGGGTTACTCTAGCCATCAGAGATCCGCAGCCTGCGTGCATCTGGAGCCGGGGCATCCCATGGATTGCTCTGGCCATCAGAGAGCCGCAGCCTGCATGCATCTGGAGCCGTGGCCTCCCATGGATGGCTCTAGCCATCAGAGAGCCACAGCCTGCGTGCATCTGGAGCTGTGGTCTCTCATGGATTGCTCTGGCCATCAGAGAGCCCCGGCCTGCATGCATCTGGAGCCGTGGTCTCCCATGGATTGCTCTGGCCATCAGAGAGCCCCGGCCTGAATGCATCTGGAGCCGTGGCCTCCCATGGATGGCTCTAGCCATCAGAGAGCCACAGCCTGCGTGCATCTGGAGCCGTGGCCTCCCATGGATTGCTCTAGCCATCAGAGATCCGCAGCCTGCGTGCATCCAGAGCCGGGGCATCCCATGGATTGCTCTGGCCATCAGAGAGCCGCAGCCTGCGTGCATCTGGAGCCGTGGCCTCCCATGGATGGCTCTGGCCACCTGAGGCCAGGGCCGGTCGGCAGTGGTAGAGGGGGAGATATTGCAGACACGCCTGGAGGGCTGCTGGTCTAGATAACCCCGGTGGGGCACCCCCAGCAGGAGATGCCTGTCGTAAATTAATGACGATCGGGTTGAGCATTAGCCGAAGACATATGCCATATTAGCTATATTCGAATCAACCGAACCGACTCCATCTTTGTTCTGTGAGTCGGCCATATTGGCTGTGTGCTCACCACCTTTAAAGGTTAATAAACTTGATCTTTTGTATTTCCAGTTTCCGTGCCAATTTCTTCCTGGGTTGAAGATTCTGTGCAGAGAGAGGCGAACCCCTTGCACTAACGGGCCTTGCTGAGGCTTGCTTACATCAATTGGCGCCCGACACGTGGAGCTCATCGGCGACTCGGATGCCTGAAGGAGTGGTCGTGACAAAGGATTGAAATCTCGCTGCGGAGCGTACGCTTGCCATATAGAGACCTGAATGGAGGCATCCAAGGCGGTTTTTCCTTTCTTTCCGATCTGACCATCCAGGTGGCGCCGGTCCTCGACTGAGATCTCTTCTGTGGGTCCGCAGTGCAGTGGCCGTTTAGTCGAATTTAGAACTTGACAGTTGGAGACTGGGCCCTTTTGATTGTAAAAGAGCCGTTGTACGGTACTTGCTGTGGGTTTTTGGTAGCCTGAGAGTGGCAAAGCCGTTTTAGGATACGCTTGTCAAGGCATTTGGTTTTGGTTGATTAGTCATTTTGTATATGTGCATGGGTAATATATGTGTTGCAACATATATAGGCAGGTAATGAGGAGATATTTCTCCAGAAAGACTATTCTAATTTGAACGGCGCAACGTATTAAAAATACTTTAAGTGCCCCTTGGATTATAATACTGCATATTCTGCATTATTTTTGGCATGCCTGCTTTTAGTGCACTTCGAAGAATGTGCTGCTTTTGTGGAGCAGACCGGTTAAATCTTGAAGAATCGCAGCCGGCTCCCCCAGAGGGGCCGCCTAATCGAGATATGTATGTGAAGTATGGTCTTTCCCCTATAATGTACAGCACGTTATGGAGGAAATATACGCGTAAAGATGCTGAGTTGCGTTGGCTAAAACATGGGTCATTTGATATGCGAAAGATCGAGTATGTGGAGCAATGTATGTTCGAGCGAAAGTTTAGACAAGACATGTTTGAGTGTGTGAGAATGAGGGTGAAAGAAGTACGTGAACGCGTGAAACGTGAGCAAGCGCTGATTGACAAAGAACAACGAAAGAGTGTGCATGACAAAGCGCAAGAATTGAGAAAGAAAGAAGCGAAAGAACTGGAGGAAAGACAGGAGAAGGAGCGTAGATTACAGATATCTGGCCAGTATGCTGTTCGACAACCTCTCTATCCTGTACTTAATAACTCTCAAGATCATTTTTCGTAACTAGACCGACCTCGGGCTCCATATGTCGTTCCGACCGCTCCGGCTGGCGAAATTGTGGATTCCGACCCGACTCAAGTGAAGGCAGATACTCGTTCCAAGTTATCGGTAGATCGGGCGTCTGACCTGAGGAAGGCCGCCCGTCGAGCAATGCGTGATGATGCTTTATTGTCTGCTATTTTAAATGATTTACAGGGATGGTGTGATAGAGAGAAGCTGTACTTTACGGATACCTTTGCTGACGAAGTTGTTGACTTATATCGAAAAGTTTCTGGTATTTTAGAACCTGATGATGTTGCAGCCGATTGTATGAAACTTTGTAAAGGTCTTTTTCCTTCTTCTCAGTTACCTCATATGATGCGGCGGTTGTTTAAACTACGGACTGAGGCACTTCGCCTGCGAGAGGAGAAGCGGAAATCGGAGGCACCCGCACGAACTGGTTTGCCCGATGGGAGCCAATCATCTCTCTCTGGAACAGATAAGATCGCTGTAGTGCATGCAAAGCCTATGCGAGAGGCTGCACCTTTATATGTCGCTCCTAAAGGGAAAGGCATGGATGATGAGGTAGATTCTGTAGATGCGAAGGGGTATTTTATTTATAATTGGGTATATATATATACTCCCTGGAATAGGGCGGATGTTGTGGCGCTTAAAGCTGCGTTACCTGACCCACGGAAAAATCCAGCTGCTTTCTATGAGGAAGTCGAGGGAGCTATAAATTCTTGCAGTATGACGCTAACCAATATTGATTTGTTTTTCGGGTTGATATTACCCCCTGATATGTGGAGGTTTGTGCGGAGAGTTGATGACAGTGCAGCGTATGGGGCACTATGGAAGGAAATAGAACGAGAGGATGCAAACAGAGAGCCAGCACAAAAGCCCTGCCAATTGATTTTAGATCTCCCTGCTGCGATATTGGCTAAGCTAAAAACAATTATCGCCCCTAAAAAGATCGATTGGACTGTTTTAGCATCGTGTAAACAGAAAACAGATGAATCAGTTTCAGATTTTTTTACGCGGTTTGAAGAGGCGTTTCACGATTTTAGTGGTCAGTCACTAACGGACGACACAGGTCGGCATTTGTTTGTTGATAAGTGTGTTACAAATTTATTACAAATTTATTATGTTACAGCACTTGTCTTGGGGTCTACTGATCAGTTTCTGGTTGATACGGGAGCTACTCGTAGCGCCCTATCTAAGCAATTGATTCCGAGGGCTCCCCTGTCTGGCTTAACGATTACATCCATAGGGTTCGATGGAACACCTTCTCTTAGCTCATTGTCACAACCACTTGCATTTCATGTTAACAAATGTGTTGCTCCATGTCAGTTTTTGTTCTCCCCTAGCACACCAGATAATATTGTGGGTCTTGACATGCTCAAGCATTTCAGAGCCACAATACGATGTTCCCCTGAAGGAGTTTGTGTAATTCTGAATGACAATTACCCCGTAATGGAAAGAGCCTGTTGTGTTAAACAAGATACTGCATTAGCCTCCCTACCTGAAACATTGTGGGCTACTTCAGATACTGATGTGGGACAGATGGTTATTCCCCCGGTACACATTAGCGTAAAGGAGGGAGCTGTGTTACCACGCCTACCCCAGTATAGAATTTCACAGGAGGGTGAAGAAGCACTCACGAAAATTGTATACGATCTCATTGAAGTGGGGGTTGTTGAGGAAGTTCACTTTAATATTTGTAACAGTCCAATCCTACCCATCTTGAAGAAAGATACTGACACGAGGGTTTATAGATTCATCATTGATTTACGAGAAGTGAATAAGATAGTGGTGCCACAATACCCAGTGGTCTCTGATATCACCACGCTTCTCACTTTAGTCCCACCTACTGCAACTATGTTCTCAGTTATAGACTTGAAGAATGCTTTCTTTTCGATCCCTATTCACCCTGATAGCCGGTATCTTTTCGGCTTCACTTTGAATAATCGATCGTACAGATTCTGTAGAGTTCCTCAAGGCTATACTGAGAGTCCTAGTATTTACAGTCAATCACTAAAAAGACAACTCAACACTTTGTTTTACCTGGAGGTGTGGCGCTTATACAATATGTTGATGACATCTTGTTGGCAGCCGATACCACTGAACAATGTGAAAAATGCACACTATCCTTGCTTTCTTTTCTTGCTTCACACCATCACAAAGTATCGAAGAAGAAACTGCAATATTGTAGACCAAAGGTAACCTACTTAGGTCACCTTTTGTCTAAGGAGGGGCATGCACTGACATCAGATCGCATTCAAGCAATTCTAGACACACCAGTACCTTCTACACAGAAAGAAGTTCGTGCATTTTTGGGTCTTACCTCCTTTTGTAGGCAGTGGATACTGGGATTTTGGCACATTGTCAAGCCTTTGCTAGCCCTCTTGACAAAAGACACTCCAATCCCCCTCCCATGGACAGATGAATGTGAGAATGCTTTGACAGTTACGACAAGCTTTGTGCTCAGCACCAGTGTTAGGTACTCCAGATTACGTGATGCCCTTTACATTGTATGTGCACGAGAGAGATGGATGTGCATTGTAAGTTTTAGTGCAGACACGCGGTGATAAGCAGCGCCCTTGTGCATATTTTTCAGCAGTTCTTGATCCTGTTGCTCGAGCGTTGCCTGGTTGTTTTCGCTCGGTTGCAGCGACAGCTGTGTCAATACGCCAGAGTGAAGGGATAGTCTTAT
The DNA here is from genome assembly GCF_964263255.1 of Lissotriton vulgaris. Lineage (NCBI taxonomy): Eukaryota > Metazoa > Chordata > Amphibia > Caudata > Salamandridae > Lissotriton > Lissotriton vulgaris. Next base: position 11,328 of record NW_028251637.1, on the reverse strand, counting down.
CACATAAGCTGTTGGTGCTGGTGCCCTTTTGAATCAGACAAAGACGCAGCATTTAACTAGTACTCGTCTAATAGGATATGAGCTTACGCTGTTTGCTCCTCATATTACACTGAAGAGATGTGCAACACTAAACCCAGCCACATTGTTGCCATTTCTAGTGACCCGGCCTGAGGCACAAGAGACACATGATTGCACATTTGTGACTGAGGAACAGACAAAGGGTCGCATTGATTTGCAAGATACGCCTCTTACAGATGTAGATGGAGAACTGTGGGTTGATGGGTCTTGTTTGAAGTTGCCGGATGGTACAACTTCAGCCGTGTATGCAATCACTACTCTCCACACGATAGTGGAGGGAGCTCGCATACCACAGAAATCAGCTCAAGTAGCAGAACTAATAGCCTTGACACGAGCATGTGAGCTTAGTACAGGTCTATGTGTGAACATCTATACAGATAGCCGCTATGCTTTTGGAGTGGCGCACAATTTTGGCCTGCTCTGGAAGGAAAGAGGTTTTCTGACATCACACGGAACACAGATAATGCACGGAGAACTAGTGCATCATTTACTGACTGCACTGACATATCCAAAGAAAATAGCTATAGTGAAATGTAATGCACACAAGAAAGTGATTGATAAGGTGGGAGAAGGAAATGCGTTGGCAGACCGAGTCGCACGTGAGACTGCGATGCAGCCTAACATCACTTTCATGTATGTAGTGAAGTCACAGGCAGAGCGGTGGCATGATGCTAGGAAGGAAGTGTTAGAGATTCAGAAGACCGCTTCCGATAAAGAACGGGAGCAATGGTCCAAAGATGGAGAGTTGGATGATGAAGGTTGTTGGCGGAATAAACAGATGAACAAATGGAAGTTACCTATAGCTTTCGTAGAACCTATGGTTCAGATGGCACATGGGCTAGCACATGTTGGAGCTTCAGCAATAGTGAAATTGCTTACTGAAGTTTGGGAGCATCCAGAAATTGCTAGCACGGCTAAGAGAGTAGTGCAATCCTGTATGATTTGCCTACGGTTTAATCCTGGAAAGGGGACACGAACTCCAGCAGGAGGTTTTGCTACACCAACTGCAGTTTTGCAGATGGATTACATTCAGCTTGAACGCTGTAATAATCTGAAATATGTTTTGGTGGTGGTGTGTGCCTTCAGTAACTGGATTGAGGCGTACCCTACAAAGTACAATACTGCAATTACTACAGCAAAGGTGCTGCTGAAGGAATTCTTCCCTCAATACGGTGTTTTCAGACTTTTGTGGAGTGATGGCGGACCTCATTTTGTGGGGAATGTTATCAAGTATGTTCTGAAAGGATTAGGGATCAAGCAAAAGTTCCATGCAGTATTCCATCCGCAATCAGCAGGATTAGTGGAGCGTTATAACGGCACTCTAAAGCTGAAACTAGCTACAATCCAAGCCTCTACTTCTCAGACTTGGCCAGATGCGTTGCCACTGGCATTGTTGTCGATAAGATCTGTGCCTCATTCGCGAACAGGACTGACTCCATATGAGGTTCTGTTTGGGAGGCCAATGAATCTTTGGGGAGTTCCTAAGCCCAGCTCTGTGTATGATGTTCCTTGTGTCTTGATGAATGACTATTTGGCACAGTTGACTAATAACTTGGTTTCTATTCATCAACAGGTTCGTGAAGCACTCGCTGATAGATCTACAGGTGAAGGCCATAATCTTTGACCAGGTAATTTCGTACTGGTGAAATCTTTTGGAATGTCGAGCAGTCTGGAGCCGAGGTGGTGTGGACCTTAGCAAGTCTTACTTGCTACGAGGACAGCGGTTCAAGTCACCAACCGAAAGAATTGGATACATGGGATTCATTGTCGCAAAGTGAATTCAGCGTTGGTGGAGCCAGCTGTACTTACAGATCACCGAGAGGTTCTGACTGCGGAGAGAGGCCGAGCTGTAACTCCTGACGAATCTGAGGAGCTCTTCCCGGACCAGACGACATCTGGAGCTACACGATATAATCTAAGGCCAAGAAAGAGTTTGCAGTAGTTTTTGAAAGTGCAGTAATTTTGAAATTTGCCTGAGCGGGCCCCCGGGTTAGTGAAACGGAGAGCCGATGTGGTAAGGGGGGGGGGGGGGGGGGGGTCAGCCCTGCATTAGAGTAGCGACACCCGTCTTAGCCCGCTGGTGAAGAGTTCAGGTGACTACTTTTAGTTTCAGGAAGATACTTTCTGCGTTCCTTTGACAATGGAGAAGAAGAAGATTTGCTATGCTGTAGGGTTCCTTGCTGCTTTGATGATTATGGCAGTAGTCACATGGTCTGTTGAGAAAGCAGCTCCTGCTCGAGAGTTGTTTGTTGTCACTACACCAGTGCCGAAGGAGCACTTTTTCTTTACACTCCCATATCAAGAATTGAAGCATCGACAGTCATATCTCAATAATACCTTCATTCAGATGCTCCATCATACGCATGTTGCTACAAATGCCACAAATTGTTGGATTTGTGGGATGATGCCTGCACATCAGAGGAAGGGAGGAACGCCTTTCATACCTCTCCCTTTTTTGCACAGTGGTTCTTGTTGAGCCTGGTATACCCTGTTGTTCGCTACAAGGAAACCTACAATAGGTCAACTCCTGTTTAAACTGAATAAAGAATGTCATCAGGACAAAGATGGGTATCCCCAAGCGAATGGAACTATATGGGAGTGGGAAGAATACAGACAGGACAATGCTTCAACACCATATATCTTCACGAATACGAGAGACTTTGTTACCAGTAAGAAATTTGTGATCTCTGTGACTCAAGCGCAAGCAGACTTATGTGTGCAAAGTATCGGACATATCCCCGTTGGGGTTAGTGATTGTGCAACCATCCTAAATAACGACTGACCCAATAATAGTACTTTTTTGGCATCACACAATACTTATTTTGTTAGTGGGAATCGTGGGTATTACAGACTACCAGCAGGGTGGTCTGGAGTTTGTTATGTGTCTTTTCTTTTTCCTCCTGTATTCTTGGCACCTGCATTGTATCATCAAGATCTTAAGCTATTCAGCAATATCACTGTAAATCGTTATAAAAGGACATTGAATACGGATGATATAGACCAAACTGATACTAGCCTGCAACAGTATGTGGATTTTAATTTAGGATTGTTTTTCTTTGTGGGTGCAGCATTAAACAGCAGGAAAATAAGACGATTAACTAGGGTTGTAGAAGCTGTTACGAATCAAACAGCAACAGCTTTGGAGAATATTACTGAAGAACTACAGATGACCAGAATTGTAGCACTACAAAATAGAATGGTTTTAGATGTTATGTTAGCTGACAGAGGTGGTGCATGTCGCATTATCGGAAGTAGTTGTTGCGTTTTTATTCCTGACCACACACCTTCCGTATATAAAGCAATCAATAAACTCCAAAAGATTGCTGCTGATTTACACACCGAGAATGGCACTTGGACCTTTGCAGGATGGCTCTGGGCCATTATTTCAACGTGGGGTTGGAAAGTACTGACTGTTCTCTGTATCATATTTGCAATCATCTTTACGTGTTACTTATGTATACAATGTGGCCCAATGATATGTTCCATGTGTATTACTACCTGTATTCCAACCAAGAAGAGAATTGCCGAAGTTAAGATGCAAAGTAGTTTGAATAAGGAAATCCGTGGAGATGATGATTATTGACATAAGGGATGAATATCTAGATTATCCCAGGAAACCGGACGTCTTCAGCTAATGCTAAAAGGGCCATCTGTTGTAAATTAATGACGATCGGGTTGAGCATTAGCTGAAGACATATGGCATATTAGCTATATTCGAATCAACCGAGCTGACTCCATCTTTGTTCTGTGAGTCGGCCATATTGGCCATGTGCTCACCACGAGGTTCAGTCCTACCCTTGTTTCAACTGCTCTTGGCATCTGCCCAGCAACAGGCAATTTATAGCATCTGCTCTCTGTGTACGTGTTCGGACATGCCCAGTAGAGTCCACATCTGTTTATGATTAATGTCTGAAGGAATATGCTTTGGGGGTCTCAGGAACCGTTAAATCCACCCATGTATTGATTGTGCTCCGAATATGCCTATATATGGTCATAAAACTGTGCTTCGTGCTTGTGCCACCTTCTTTTGAGCCCCTCTATTCTGTATAAAAGGGGCCATGTGCTTTGGTTCGGTGTGCTACTCAATACAATACTGAAGAGTGTTGTGTGAGTTGTAGTACCACCTTTAAAGGTTAATAAACTTGATGTTTTGTATTTCCAGTTTCCGTGCCAATTTCTTACTGGGTTGAAGATTCTGTGCAGAGAAGGGCGAACCCCTTGCACTAGCGGGCCTTGCTGAGGCTTGCTTACATCATGCCCATTAAGAGACGGGCATGGGCAAGAGGCACTCTGCTTGATCTCAGGATCCAGGCCTGGGATACATGCTGAGCAGGTCGTCCCCATCCACAACAACAGGGTGCACCACCCTCCCTTGGACCACAGGCCCTACTATGCAAAACAGAGGACTCTAATCATTGGAACAGGCACAGAAGGCTGGGCATGATGCTCCCCCATAGCATAGCTGGTGAACTGAAATTGTGGCTCCCTTTCTCAGTGCATATTAGCACCTGGGGATGTGCTGAGAACCACTTAAACAAGCCTGATACCCTGTGCCGGCGGGACCAAGGAGGAAATGGAGCATTCAGAGTGACGTGAAGGGTCCCACATGTGCGGACCTTCTCCCTTACTAGAAGGCAGGGAAACAATCACCACCCCAGCACGTAGACAGTGACCTAGCTGGGCACATCAACATTGGACTACTTCATCGCACTGGTGAGGAACAAAGGGTGAAGAACGGGCACCAGAGGGGAGATACCTTACACCTACCTGGAAGTAGTGACTGCTGGGGCAGCTGTGTCCTATTAATTAGAGGGGAGACGAGCGGGGTGCGAGAGGGGAGAATCCTTACACCTACCTGGCAGCAGTGATGCTGGGGCGGACACGTCCTATTGATTAGAGGGGAGAAGAGCGGGGTGCGAGAGGGAAGATTCCTTACACCTACCTGGGAGCAGTGATTGCTGGGGCGGCTGTGTCCCATTGATTAGAGGGGTGAAGAGTGGGGTACCAGAGGGGAGATTCCTTACACCTACCTGGCAGCAGTGATTGCTGGGGCGGACACGTCCTATTGATTAGAGGATTGCGCACTAAGCCCTCGCAGCACTTCAGATGCGGACCCCTCTCGACTGACTCCGACACAAAGATGGTCAAGAAACGGCAGCACAAGGGGAACAGGGACAGTGGGGGGAAGGAACCTCGCCATCCTCTCATCCATCAAGAGGCACTACAGACCACTGCCCCACAGAGTTCACACGCCCAGGGAGAGCACTTTGACAAACGTTTGCGAGCAATCAAAGATGTGAAGGCCACACTCAGACCTAAACTGGACGCTCTGGCAATGGAGGTGGGGCTGCCTCGGGCTGACCAGATCAACCTTAGATTCAGGCTGGAGAAGTATGAGTGTGCCTTGGTGGGATTGCACCCCACACTGACGGAGATGCAGTCACAATTCAAGGCCCTGCAGGTGAAGGTTGCAAAGCTGTGAGACAGGGTGGAAGATGCAGAGAGTCACGGAGAAACAACATAAGATTGCTGGGACTCCCAGAGGGGGCCGAGCGCCCTAACATGGAGCTCTTCTTAGAGCAATGGCTCCTTGACACACTACTTGGCAGTAAGAGATCAACCTTATAATAATAATAATAATAAAGTTTATAAAGCGCCTGGTTACACTTAAATCAGTGTGTCCCCGCGCTATGGATACAGACCATAAAAGAGCTTCAACAACTGTCCGGCTGGGAGCACAAGAAGGGACATACCGGAAATTGGACCTAACTACTTTGGAAATAGGTGAGTCTTCAATTTCTGACGAAACCTCACCTCAGATGGTTCCATACGGAGCTCAATCGGAAGTGTGTTCCACTGTTTACTGTCAAGGTATCTAAAAGAGCGACCGCCCATCCGTGCACTGTAAATACGCGGGACCTGGAAAAGCATACTACCTAGGGATCTCAGTAGCCGCTTAGGACGATACATGGTCAGCATATTTTGTAGGTATATAGGTCCCTTCCCCTGTGCAATTCCTTGTGCCATACACATAGTTTTGAACACAATACGTTCCCGGATGGGAAGCCAATGCAAGGTGGCTAAGGCACGGCTCTCGGACGACTTCCGGGGGAGATTCAATGCCAACCTAGCAGCCGCATTCTTGAACGCACTGAAGTAGGTGCAGTTCGTTCTTACTCAGACCGATATACAGTGAGTTCATATAGTCCATATGGGAGGTGACAAGGGTATGTATTAGCGTTTTCCTACCAGTGACGGGGAGTAGGTCCAAGGTTTTACGAAGACTTTTTAGAATGCTATAGCACTTGCCTGCATCCCCTCTGATATGATGTTCAAAGGAAAGATTGGCGTCCAGTCGTACACCCAGGTTTTTCACCTGCTTAGAGGGGTTGGGAGTGGGCCCTAATTCGGGTGGCCACCATGCTGAAGACCAGATTGACAGTGTTTTCCCCATCACTAGAAGCTCGGTTTTGCTCCCATTGAGGCGGAAGTAGTTGGTATTCATCCAGCCTGCTAATTCCCCTAGACAGGCGGTGAAGTTAGCCGCCGCCTCTTCCGGGAGTTGGATAGGGTCACCACCAGCTGAGTGTTGTCAGCGTAGGACACAATCTCCACCCGTGAGCTTCCACAATCTTCGCCAGGGGTTCCATATAAGGATTGAATAAAGTAAGGCTCAGAATAGAGCCCTGAGTAACCCCCTGCTTTAGGGATCGTGCTTCCGATTTAAAGGGGGGACAGTGGACTTGGAACCTTCTATCCGCAAGGAACGAACACAGCCAATCATGAGCCGGCCCCACAACCCCTGCCTCCCTGAGGCGGGCGAGTAGTAAAGGATGCGAGACGGTATCGAATGCCGCACTAAGGTCAAGCAACAGCAGAGCGGCCGTCCGCCCTTCATCTACTTTCCTACGAAGCAGTTCTGTGCAAAAAAGCAGAGCCGATTCCGTGGTGTAGTTGGCTCTAAAGCCTGACTGTGAGGGGTGGAGAAGTTGGCATTCTTCCATATATTTACCTATCTGGGCATTGATAATTTTCTCCACTACTTTAGCACCGAAAGGTAAGAGAGAAATAGGGCGAAAATTGTCCAAATGGGACATGTTCAGGTTGGCCTTTTTTTTTTTTAATCGGAATTACCTGAGCTGTTTTCCAATCAAGGGGCACATAGCTTGCCTGAAATGATAGCTCTGCCAGACGTCTTATGTGAATTATGAGAAGTTCCAACTGGTTCCTAAAGATCCTAGGTGGAGCAGCATCCGTTGGGGAGCCTGACTGGAAACTCCGTGCTATCTAAATCAGTTCCGGTTGATCAGGAACTACAAACTGGTTAAGGCACTTATCCTCCCTCAGCCTCGTTTCCCCAGCTCGTCCTGTTTGTATCTCATCAACACCCGTCGGGAAAGACAGATATATGGTATCGACCTTCTTCACAAAGTGGTCCGCGAGTGCCTCGCAGACCTCCTTGGAGTATGTGTCCGGAGCAAGAGTTCTATTAAGTAAGCTCCTTATATATGGAGAAGAGTTCCTTAGAGGAATTCTCCGCTAGCTCAATTTTTTTGTTTAAGAATTCTCTTTTAGTTTTCCTTATCCGACCATGGTACTCTTTCAAACTGTTCTTATATTCCAGCTTGGCAGTCGTATCATAGTTTTTGCGCCAAGCGCTCTAAACCTTTCCATGTAGACTTGGCTGCTCTTGAATCAGCATTGAACCACTGCGCCGGCTTAGTGCATCTCACCGGGGCATTGTTCGTCCACGGTGCCACCCTATCTAGGGCCTTGGTCAGCCAGTCCTCATACTCCTTCCAAGCTTCATCTAAGCTCTCTCTCAACGGGGGACAACCTTGCCTCAAGGCAAGCTCCAAGGCTGCCTGATAGAGTTTCCCCCATTTCCTACGTTTGTACGCCACCGGTCTAGCTTGTGTGGGACTTTTAGACATACCTAATATAGAAAGGTTGCATAGGGACCAAGGTAGAGCCTAGTCTCTGGACTCCCTGCCGCGGCCAGTAGTGGCACGACTCTTCAACTAGCGGGATCGCAACCACATCCTAAAAGTGGCGAGTACCAATTGCTCCTGGAAAATTGATAATATCACTGGGAATACATATCCGGACTATATGGCTGAAGTGGAATGCTTCTGGGGATCCGTCACCCACGCAAGCAGAAGCTGATTCAACTGGGTTTAAAATACTCTGCAATTTTCCCAGACAAACTGCAAGTAGTAGATGCAGATGCAGCACTAATCTTGGAAACACCATGGATGCCTGGGAATGGCTGAAGAGAAAAGGGTGCCCCAGGACCCAAGCTGTACCCTCCCATGACAGGAGTGGCAGAACCCCTGTTAGAAGAGAGGGCTGCGTAGGTCTTCCTACTGCAAGCCTACAGATGGGCAAGCAGCACGCAAAACAAGCCAGGGTCATGGTGGAACTGCAATCTTGCAGCAGCCCCACCCCACCACCCACCCTTCGGGGGGAGCCTTGCTGCACGGAAAGTTGGCCCTCGCCTTGAAGAAAATTCCAGCAGAACTGTGATTGGACCCTGCTCTTGCCCTGATGACAGAGGACAAGGTGATCTGACCCCAGAAACACCACTAGGACCCAGCGTTGGCTTGAACTTCAATAGAACTAACGCCCTACACTGCCAGTGTCGGTGTTGTTGTCAAGGCTGCCGTCCACAGGAGATGAGAGGAGCTTGTGTTGGGAAACTGTTGAACTGCAGCGATTCCAATGGCGACCTCTGCTGTTGGCCCAGCAGATCTGTGGGGTGTCTGCGAGGGAGAGGGAAGCTGATCAAAGCGGTCTGGTCGGTTGGTGGAAGGTCAGGCGTTTGTTGAGGTATGCTGGTCCTTCGTTGGGCAAGGTCTTGAGGCATGAGTCAGCTTCTTCCACTGGCATCTCTTCTGAATTGGGAGCCAGTGTAGTTTCTTGAGATGTGACATGTGTCATTCTGGGAGGTTGAGTATGAGTCTTACCACTGAGTTCTGTATTGTCTGGAGAATCATCTGGAGGCATGCAGTGATTCTTACGCAGAATGGGTTTCCAGTGTCCAGTCTGCTAGTGATGAGGGCTTGCATGATGGACCTTCTGCTATTTGCCGGGAGCCACCTGAAGCTCTTGTGGAGCATGCGAAGGGTGTGGCAGCAGGTGAATGAGACTGCATTGACTTGTTTCTTCATGGATAGCTTGCTATCCTGAATAATGCAGAGGTTGTGGGCATGGTATGTTGATACGGGGGAGGGGTGCCGAGATCCGTGGGACACCATGGGTCATTCCATGGTGAGGTGTTATTCCCAGAAATGAGGACTTCCATCTTGTCGCGTTGAGTTTGAGACCGGTGTACTTCATCCAAGCCCTTGATACAAGCCCTGGCAACGCTGAGTATATGGGGTGGGAAATTTAATTATGCCCATGACACCTCCCTAGATAGATCCTTCCACCCACCACAAACCGGGAATGCGATCAGAATGACCCATGTATTGTGGACTAGCTTATGCTTACCCAGATGTGCAACATCTGGTGACAGATGAATCCTCGTACACAAGAATACTAATTGTTCTCATCAGTACACTAACTGCCCACCAGAATCGGCTTGCTCCTATGTAATCCCTCTGTGGCTTCCTTGGTCTTGTGACCTGAATGTTGAGGCCACACATTTTCGGACCACAACCACCTCAAAATGATGATTCAGTGGGGCAGATGACATGCACCAGTACCTACTAGGAGGCTGTATGCCCCGGCCCTACAGGACAGAGTCTTCTGTGATACTGAAGGTACACATATCGCCATCTTTGAGGAGAATGAAGGGACTGCCTCTATGACAGTGATAGAGTGAGATACCTTTAAGGGTCTCACATAAGGCCTGTGCATCAAGATGTACTACGGTGTAAAACATACCTTGCGAGACAGAACCTCTCCCTTGAACAAACAATATGAACAACGGAAATATATCTGGGGTAGCTGCATGAAACTAGACCACAATCAACCCTCTCCGAAAGGAGTAAAGAGAGGCGGTGGTCAGACTAGGAACACTACACTATCAGATACTAGCATGGCTCCTAAGGTCGTTGACCCCAAAGACCCCCAGAAAGGCCAGCAGATCCCCGGTGGGAGAGATATTGAATGCACAAGCAGATATAAACCAGGCTTTCCTGTAGTACCAGACGTCTGTATACCAGGCTGTGCTGGGAGTGCAAGCTCCTCAAATAGATGAGTATTTGAATAGATTGTTGATCCCGAGACTTAACCCCCGTCAGGGACATACACCAGACGAAACCCTGACCACTGAGGAAATTGGCTTCATGATTGACTTGATCGCATGCAACAAAACTTCTGGGATGGTCAGGTTCCCGGTGGAATTTTACGTCACCTACAGAGCAACCCTCACTCCAAAGCTACTCCAAATGTACCAACAGGCCCAGCAGGAGGGCACATTGCCGGGATCCCTATGGGAGGCTATGATATTGGTCCTGCCTAAGCCCACCAGGGAACCCCTGGAGCTACGGTCCTAGTGGCCACTGTACACCAACCACAAGATTCGCAGGAAGGTCCTTGCAAACAGTTGGCTCCCCTGCCTCTCTTCATTGGCACCAAGACCAGAATGATTTCGTACCTGGGAGAATCTTCAAGAATTGCCTCCATACACAGTACTCTCACTAGCTATAGAGAAGGCATTCAACACACTGGAGTAGTTTTACTGAATGAAAGTGCTGATGCGCATGAAACTAGGACCTGAAATATTGCACTGGATAAATCTCCTCTACACCAACCCGTTGGCCCGCATCCGACAGGCAGAGATCTCAGTTTATTTTGAAGCATGCAGCAAAGATGCCAGCAGTCGATTACTTTTGCCCTAGCCATGGATCTGTTCGCTGTCCTGTTTCAGGACCCAGCAATCAGTATACTGAGTGAGCCAAATTGAGAGACCATATCACTGTATGCTGATGATGCATTTGTGTACCTCAGGAACGTGCATTCGTATCTACCACAGGTGAAGGATGTTCTAGACGATATTGGTAGGGCTCCTAGACTAAGGCTAAATTGGACCAAATCCAGCTTATATCCCATGTGCCAACTCAAAACTTAGAACAGGAAGTGCTGCCACAATTAGCACTGGGGTGGCACCCTGACATCTTCAGGGTGCCACCCCAGTGCTGGACTTTATCTGGGGAGCGGGCCACAAGAGAGTTGTGCTTCGCAAACTATTCTCTACCTTGGATTGGGATAGGGGGATGTACATTTAAAAGACTAATAAAGAAC